>NW_027397211.1:127454-148043 GCF_003265705.2 Callorhinus ursinus | reverse complement strand
TGGCTGGGTGATAGACATTGGGGAGGGTATGTGCTACGGTGAGCGCTGTGAATTGTGCAAGACTGTTGAATCACAGATCTGTACTTCTGAAACAAATAACGCAACATATTTTAAGAAAAAAGAAAAAGAAGAAGATAACAGGAGAGGA
Organism: Callorhinus ursinus; assembly: GCF_003265705.2. Classification (NCBI taxonomy): domain Eukaryota; kingdom Metazoa; phylum Chordata; class Mammalia; order Carnivora; family Otariidae; genus Callorhinus; species Callorhinus ursinus. Next base: position 147,895 of record NW_027397211.1, on the reverse strand, counting down.
AGAAAAGGGGAGTATGTCAGAGGGGGAGACGAACCATGAGAGATGTTGGACTCTGAAAAACAAACTGAGGGTTCTAGAGGGGAGGGGGGGAAGGGGATGGGTTATCCTGGTGATGGGTATTGAGGAGGGCACGTTCTGCATGGAGCACTGGGTGTTATGAACAAACAATGAATCATGGAACACTGCACCAAAAACTAATGATGTAATATATGGTGATTAACATAACAATAAAAAATAAAAAAAAACCATATTGTTATCAATAGGACTCTATTTTGGTTAACAGTTGGTTTATGTAGTTGGCTGCTCCCATTTTGGGGACAAAGATATTTCAATTGTTAGATCTCCTTGTTGGATAGACCCTTTAAGAATGATATAGTTTCCTTCTGTGTCTCTAACTACAGTCTTTAATTTAAAATCAAACTGGTCTGATATAAGAATTGTTACCCCAGCTTTCTTTTGAGGTCCGCTGCCATGGAAGATGGATCTCCATCCCTTCATTTTCAGTCTGTATTTATCTTTAGGTTCAAAATGAGTCTCTTGTAGACAGCATATGGATGGGTTTTTTTTCTTTTACCCAATCTGGAACCCTGTGCCATTTTATGGGACCATTTAGGCTATTCATGTTGACACTAATTCATTCTTCTGCCTCACTTACCCTAGCTGATAGAGTATCTAGATTAGATTGGATCTCATTGGTAGCATTTTTAATTTCTGCTAATTCAGCTTTCATATCTGCCCCTAGAGGCTGTATGTTACCATTAATCGATTTCTCCATTCTAGCTATTGTCTTCACAATTGCTAGCCTGAATTCCATCTCCTACATCTTGGTCATATCTGCTTCCATTTGTAAATCTGTGGCATAAGTCATAATCTCTGAGTCTTTTCTATTTTGGGTTCTTCCTCCTAGTCATTCTGTTGATGGGTGGTTGAGGAAATGTATAGAGTCCAGATTATTGACCAGAACCCAAACAAGATGCACCTGTTTTCTAGGGACTTTTGGGTTGCTGGCCTCTTGTTTTCCCAGCCTGTCTTCTGGGGGAGGGTCCTTCTGTGCTGTTACTCAGTCAGCCCTGTTTGGGCAGAGTTGCCCTGCCCCCTTTGGCAGGGGATGGGCTCAATGCAAATCGGTTTTTTGGGGGGCTTTTGTTCTCTGGCAGCTTTCCCTGGTGGCTTTCCACCTCTCTTCCATGAGTCAGAGCAGAAGAGACCATTTCCAAACCTCTGCCTCAGAGCAGAGAGACGGCCATCTGTTTTTCAGTGAGCTCTCTAGGACACAGTCTCTCCGTTTCTGTCTGTGCTGTTATAAACTGCAGCATCCTGGGTTGTGGGCTCCTCCACAGTGCTCCCAGTCCTGCCTCCAGGTCGGGGCACATCTCTGCCTTTTGTGCTTCTAAAACTGCCAGCTGCCCTTGTTCACACGTGCGACCCTGCCACTCCGGGTTTCTGCCTGGGTGCGCTGCCCTAAAGTCCTTTCCCAACCGCTACCAGTCTGCCAGTCTGTGCCCCATCCCCAGCGCGGGAGGCTACTGCTCAGCGGTGGTGTAGAATCCCTATGGCCAGGCTCCCTCCCACTGCCATTTATCCTCTGATATCTGCCCGTGGAATCACAGCTCCCTGCTTTGTACCTCAAAACAAACCACCTGCGATATTCTGTTTGTAGAGATCCAGATCTTCTTACATCTCAGTTTGATTTTGTGGGTGCTCAGGGTGGTCTGGTAGATATCCAGCTCAATTCCGGGGACCAGTTGGAATAGGGTCCCCTATTCCTCCACCATCTTTTCCAAAAATCCTTGTTTTCTTTTTTTTTTTTTGCAGAAGATTTTTATCTTCTTGAAGACCCAAAATTTCATTTTTGCTTTTCTTTCCCCTGCTTTTAGAGACATGTCTTGAAAGATGTTGCTGTGGCCAATGTGGAAGAGTTTACTGCCTATGTTCTCCTGAAGGATTTTGATGGATTCCTGTCTCACATTGATGTCATTCATCCATTTTGAATTTATCTCTGTGTGTGGTGTAAGAGAATGGTCCAGTTTCATTCTTCTGCATGTGGTTGTCCAATTTTCCAAGCACCACTTACTGAAGATATGTCTTTTTTCAATTGGATATTCATTCCTGCTTTGTGCAAGATTAGTTGACCATAGCACTGATGATCTATTTCTGGCATCTCTATTCTGTTACATTGATCTATGTGTCTTTTTTTGTGCCAGTATTATGTTTTCTTGATGATCACAGCTTTGTAATATAGCTTGAGGCTAGGCATTGTGATACCCTCAGTTTTGGTTTTCTTTTTCATTATTCCCCTGGCAATACTGTTCTGGTTCCATACAAATTTACTTATTTTTTTTTCCGATTCTGTGAAAAACGTCAATGGTATTTGTTCTGGTTCCATATAAATGGGTCTGTTCTGGTTCCATACAAATTTAAATTTTTTTTCTTATTCTGTGAAAAGGGTCAATGGTCTTTTGATAGGGATTACATTGAATGTGAAGATTTTCTGGACAGCATAGACATTTTTGCAATGTTTATTCTTCTAATCCATGAACAGGGAATGTTTTTCTGTCTCTTCGCGTCTTCCTCCATTTCTTTCATAAGTGTTCTGTAGTTTCTAGAGTATAGATCCTCTACCTCTTTTGTTAGTTTTATTCCTAGGTATCTTATGGTTTCTGGTGCTATTGTGAATGGGATCGGTTCCTTAATTTCTCTTTTTCAGTCACATTATTAGTGTATAGAAATGTCATTGATTTTTGTGCATTGATTTTGTATCCTGCTACATTGCTGAACTGCTCTCTGAATTCTAGTAATTTGAGGATGGAGTCTTTTGGGTTTTCCACTTAAAGTATCATGTCTTCTGTGAATAGAGAGAGATTGACTGCTTTTTGCCAATTTGAATGCCTTTTACTTCTTTTTGTTGTCTGATTGTTTAGGCTAGGACTTCTAGTACTATCTTGAACAACAGTGGTGAGATTGGACATCCCTGCTGTGTTCCTGACCTTAAGGGAAATGCTATCAGTTTTTCCCCATTGAGAATGATATTGCTGCTCTATTATTAAATTTTTGAGGCACCTCCACACTGTTTTCCAAAGCGGCTGTACCAACTTGCATTCCCACCAACAGTGTAAGAGGGTTCCCCTTTCTGCACAACCTCTCCAACATTTGTTGTTTCTTTCCCTGTCCATTTTTGCCATTCTAACTGGTGTAAGGTGGTATCTCAGTGTGGTTTTGATTTGAATTTCCCTGATGGCTAATGATGATGAACACTTTTTCGTGTGTCTGTTAGCCGTTTGTATGTCTTCTTCAGAGAAGTGTCTATTCATGTCTTCTGCCCATTTTTTTACTTGATTGTTTTTTGGGTGTTGAGTTTGCAAAGTTCTTAATAGATCTTCGATACCAGCCTTTTATCTGTAGTGTCATTTGCAAATATCTTCTCCCATTCTGTGGGTTGAGTCTTTGTTTTGTTGACTGTTTCCTTTGCTGTCCAGAAACTTTTTATCTTGATGAAGTCCCAAAAGTTCATCCTTGCTTTTTTTCACGAGTTTTTGGAGATGTATCTTGAAAAAAGTTGCTGTGGTCTATATCACAGGGGTTACTGCCTATATTCTCCTCTAGGATTTTCATATATTCCTGTCTCAAATTGGAGGTCTTTCATCCATTTTAAGTTTATCTTTGTGTATGGTGTTAGAGAATGGTCAAGTTTCATTCTTATGCATGTGGCTGTCCAATCTTCCCAGCACCATTTATTGAAGAGACTGTCTTTTTTCCATTACATATTTTTTCCTGCTTTGTCGAAGATTATTTGACCATAGAGTTGAGGGTCCATATCTGGGCTCTCTATTCTGTTCCATTGGTCTATATGTCTGTTTTTGTGCCAATACCATGCTGTCCTGGTGATCACAGCTTTGTAATATAGCTTGAAATCGGGCAACGTGATACCCCCAGTTTTTCTTTTTCAACATTTCCTTGGAGATTCGAGGTCTTTCCTGATTCCATACAGATTATAGGATTGTTTGTTCCAGCACTTTTGGAATTTTGATCAGGATGGCATTGAAGGTATAGATTACTCTGGGTAGAATAGACATTTTAACAATGTTTATTCTTCCGATCCATAAGCATGGAAGTTTTCCCATCTTTTTGTGTCTTCTTCAATTTCTTTCATGAGTGTTCTGTAGTTCCTAGAGTATAGATCCTTTATCTCTTTGGTTAGGATTATTCCGAGGTATCTTATGGGTTTTGATGCTTTTGTAAATTGAATCATTTCTCTAACTTCTCTTTTGACAGTTGCATTGTCAGTGTATAAGAAAGCAACTGATTTCTGTGCATTGATTTTGTGTCCTGCCACATTACTGAATTGCTGGATGAGTTCTAGTAATTTGGGGGTGGAGTCTTTTGGGTTTTACCTATAAAGTATCATGTCATTTGTGAAGAGAGAGAGTTTGACTTCTTATTTCCCAATTTGAATACATTTTATTTCTTTTTGTTGTCTGATTGCTGTTGCTAGGACTTCTAGTACTATGTTAAACAGTAATGGTGAGAGTGCGCATCCCTGTCTTGTTCCTGACCTTACGGGAAAAGCTCTCAGCTTTTCCCTATTGACGATGATTTTCACTGTGGGTATTTCATAGATGGATTTCATGAACTTGAGGAGTGTTCCCTCTATGCCTATACTCTGAAGAGTTTTAATCAGGAAGGAATGCTGTCTTATGTCAAATGCCTTTTCTGCATCAATTGAGAGGACCATATGGTTCTTCTCTCTCCTCTTATTAATGTGTTCTATCACATTGATTGATTTGTGAATGTTGAACCACCCTTGCATCTTGGGGATAACTCCCACTTTGTCATGGTGGATGATCCTTTTAATGTATTGTTGGATCCAATTAGCTAGGATTTTGTTGAGGCTTTTGGAATCCATATTCATCAGAGATATCAGTCTAAAGTCTCCTTTTTGATGGTGTCTTTGCGTGGTTTGGGGATTAAGGTAATGTTGGCCTCATTGAATGAGTTTGAAAGTTTTACTTCTGTTTCTATTTTTTGAAAGAGTTTCAGGAGAATAGGTATTATTTCTCTTTGAATGTTTGGTAGAATTCCCCAGGGAATCCATCAGGCCCTGGACTCTTGTTTTTTGGGAGGTTTTGGATCACTGCTTTAATCTCGTTACTGGTTATTGGCCTATTCAGGTTGTCAATTTCTTCTTCTTTCAGTCTTGGCAGGTTCTAGGTTTCCAGGAAGGCATCCATTTCATCCAGATAGCTCAGTTTACTGGCATATAGTTGTTGATAATAATTCCTAATAATTGTTTCTTTTTCCTTGGTGCTAGTCGTGATCTCTCCCTTTTCATTCATAATTTTATTAATTTGGTACTTTCTCTTTTCTTTTGAATAAGTCTGGCCAGTGATTTATTGATCTTATTAATTCTTTCAAGGAATCAGCTTTTCTTTTAGTTGATTTGACCTACTGTGTTTCTCATTTCTAATTCATTGATCTCTGCTCTAATCTTAATTATTTCTCTTCTAATGTGTGGCTTAGGCATTGTTTGTTGCTTTTTCTCTACTTCTTTAAGGTGTAGAGTTAGTTGTTGAATTCGGGATTTTTCTATTTTTTTTTGAGTGAAGCTTGGATGGCTATGTATTTCTCCCTTAGGACTGCTTTTGCAGTACCCCATAGGTTTTGGACTGATGTGTTTTCATTCTCATTGATTTCCCTGAATTGTATAAGTTCTTCTTTGATTTCCCGGTTGGCCCAAAGATTCTTGAGCAGAGAGGTCTTTAGCTTTCAAGTGTTTGGATTCCTTCCAAATTTTTTCTTGTGATTGAGTTCCAGTTTTAAAGCATCACAGTCTGAGAATATGCAGGGAATAATCTCAATCTTTTGGTATCGGTTGATACCTGATTTGTGACCCAGTACGTGGTCTATTCTGGACAAAGTTCCATGTGCACTCGAGAAAATAGGTATTCTGTTGTTTTAGGGTGGAATGTTCTGTATATATCTATGAGGTCTATCTTGTCCAGTGTGTCATTCAGAGCTCTTGTTTCTTTGTTGATTTTCTGCTTAGATATTCTGTCTATTGCTGAGAGTGGAGTATTGAGGTCTCTTACAATTAACATATTATCAATATGGCTCTTAATTTTGTTTAACACCAGGCTTATGTAGTTGACTGCTCCCTTGTTGGGGACAAAGATATTTACAATTGTTAGATCTTCTTGTTGGATAGACCCTCTAAGAATGATATAATGTCCCTCTGGATCTCTTATTACACTCTTTCATTTAAAATCTAATTTGTCTGATACAAGAATTGCTATCCCATCTTTCTTTTGAGGTCCACTGGCATGGGAGATGGATCTCCATCCCTTCACTTTCAGTCTGGATGTATCTTTAGTTTCAAAATGAGTCTACTGTAGATAGCATATGGATGGGTCCTGTCTTTTTATCCAATCTGGAACCCTGTGCCATTTTATGGGAGCATTTAGGCCATTCATGTTGTGAGTGATTATTGAAAGATATGAATTAACTGTCATCATGTTGCCTGTGAAGACCTTGTTTGTATAGATTGTCCCTGTAAATTTCTGCTCTATGTCATTCTTGGGGTCTTTCTCCTATTATATAATTCCCCTTAATATATCTTGAAGGGCCTGCTTAGTGGTCACATATTCTTTCAGTTTCTACTGGTCTTGGAAGTTCTGGATCTCTCCATCCAGTCTAAATGACAGCCTTGCCAGATAAAGTATTCTTGGCTGCATGTTCTTCTTGTTTAGTACCTTGAATATGTCTTGCCAGGCCTTTCTGGCTTGGCAGGTCTCTGTGGATAGGTCTGATGTTATTCTGATGTTCCTCCCTCTGTGTGTAAGGAATCTCTTCCCCCTAACTGCCCTTAGAATGGTTTCCTTGGTTCTAATATTTGCTAGTTTTACTATTATATGCCAGGGTGTTGGCCTGTTTTCCTTGACCTTGGGAGGGGTCCTCTCTGCCTCTAGGACATATATATTTGTTTCATTCCCCAGATTAGGGAAGTTCTCAGCTATGATTTGCTCAAATATATCTTCTAGTTCTCTCTCTCTCTCTCTCTCCACCCCCTCCGGGATTCTAATAATTCTGACATTGGAAGGTCATGGTGTCACTTATTTCTCTGATTCTATTTTCATGGATTCTGATTTGTTTTCCCCTGACCTCTGCTTTTCCCTTTTTCTCTACTAATTGGTCTTCTAGGTCACTAATCTGTTCTACTGCCTCACTTACCCTAGCTGTTAGATTATCTAGATTAGATTGGATCTCATTGGTAGCATTTTTAAGTTCTGCCAATTCAGCTTTCATTTCTGCCCTTAGAGACCCTATGTTGCCATTAATTGATTCCTCCATTCTAACTATTGTCTTCACAATTGCCGGCCTGAGTTCCATCTCCAATATCTTGGTCATATCTACATCCATTTGTAAATCTGTGGCATAAATCATAATCTCTGAGTGTTTCCTATTTTGGTGGTTCCTCCCTCCTAATCATTCTGTTGAGGGGTGGTTAAGGGAAGATACAGAGTCCAAATTATTGACCACAACCCAAGCAAGATATACCTGTTTTCTAGGGACTTTAGGGTTGATCGTCTCTTGTTTTCCCAGCCTGTCTTCTGGGGCAGGAGCCTGCTGTGCTGTTACTCAGGCAACCTTCTTTTGGTTTTTTTGTTTGTTTGTTTGTTTAATATTTTATTTATTTATTTACTTGAGAGAGCGAGTATGACAGAGAGAGAGAGAGCATATGAGACGGGGTAGGGTCAGAGGGAGAAGCAGACTCCCCGCTGAGCAGTAAACCCAATGTGGGACTCGATCCAGGGACTCTGGGATCATGACCTGAGCCAAAGGCAGTTGCTCAACCAACTGAGCCACCCAGGTGCCCAGCAACCTTCTTTTGGGCAGAGTTGCCCTGCTCCCTGTGGCGGGTGATGGGCTCAGTGAAAACCGGTTTTTGGGTGTTTTTGTTCTCTGGCATCTTTCCCTGGCAGCTTTCTGTGTCTCTTCCAAGAATTAGAGCAGAAGAGACCACTTCCCACCTTCTGCCCCAAAGCAGAGAGATCACAGTCTATTCTTCAGTGAGCTCACCAGGCCACACTATTACCATTTCTGTCTGTGCTGCTATAAACTGCAGTCCTTGGTTGTGCACCCCTCAGCAGTGCTCCTAGTGCTCACCTCCAGGTCGGGGCACATCTCTACTCTTTGTGCTTCTATAACCGCCAGCCACCAGTTTGCATGCGTGCAGCCCTGCCGCTCTGGGTTTCAATCCAGGGGGCTGCCCTAAAGTCCTTTACCCACTGCTTCTGGTCTGCGGGTCTGTGCCCCATTCCCAGTGCAGGAGGCTGTCGCTCACTGGTGGTACAGGATCCTGTCGGTTCCCTCCCCCTTCCATTTATCCTCCAATATCTTCTCATGGAATCAGGGCTCCCCGCTTTGTATCTGGATACCAACCTCCTGTGATATTCTGTTTGTAGAGATCCAGATCTATCTTCTTACATCTCAGGCTGATTTCGTGGGTGATCAGAGTGGTCTGGTAGACACCCAGCTCAATTCTGGACTAGCCAGAATAGGGTCCCGTACTCCTCCACCATCTTTTCAAGAATTGTTTTGACCCAGGGGATTTTAAAGGAGGTTTAGGACAGACGATCAAAGAAGGGAGTACAGTGGTTGGTAACTTTTCTTTTTCACACCCAGGCTGAATGATGCCAACTACCAAAGTAACCTCAGCCTCCTGTGTTTTCATTTGAGAAGAGAACCACACATGCTGCTAAAGTCTAGGAACGAGCCACAATAGAGGATTGGAGGAAACAACCCCTGGGTCTCACATGTGCTCAGCAGTACATTTTTTTTCCTCACCAGCTGTTGTGAGAAAAAAATAACATACATACTTGTAACTCACCAATCATCATACGGAGTACTGGGGAATGTTTTACTCAGTAAGCTCAAAGGAAGCTTCAAAGCAAAAGCCAAAAGGATCAAATGACTTGCAAATTATTGGCAATAAGATATGTGCTAGGACATGTAACATTACAAACCATTATTTTCAACACCTCTAAGGTATAATTTGCAATGTCTACCTCCACATGCCAAGGAAGTAGGAAGCAGTGTCTCCACAGTGAGGAATAGGGGTAATGCACAGAAAGTGACACAGCAGTACCATGGGAGATGGAACAGGTAAAGGATTTAATTGTGTTATAACTGTATATCACATATTCAAGTATCTGGAGGAAGGATTGAAAGTGTTGAATACAGGGATGCCTCTGGGTCCAACTCTCTTCCCATGGCCCATGTGAGCACTCATGCACATGGCCCACCCACCTCTCCCACATCCACCCCAGCTGAAATGATGTGCAGGCCCACCCACTGCCACACCCTGTGACTGTGACATAATCCACACAGGTGGCCCCAGGTGTAGGGTGCTGGCAGCCTGAGGCAGCCCTCTGTTCTGTCAGATGCTCTAGACTTGGCCCTCACTCAGGATCCTCCCTTTATCCATTCTCACTGACAGGTGTCCTTGAGCAGGGGCACGAGGCTGGCAAAGGGCCAGGTCACCATGAGGGCGCTCTTCTTGTTTCTTGCACTCTGGGCAAGGCTGGCTCCTGCCCAGGGTTCTCAAGGCCGTCCCTCATGGCGTTACATCTCCTCTGAGGTGGTCATTCCCAGGAAGGAGTTGCACCATGGCAAAGGTGTTCAGATGCCAGGCTGGCTGTCCTACAGCCTTCGTTTTGGGGGTAAGAGACACGTTATCCACATGCGGCGCAAGAAACTGTTTTGGTCTAGACATCTGATGATGATGACTCAGGATGACCAAGGAGCCTTGCAGATGGACTACCCGTTCATCCCTCCAGATTGTTACTACCTCGGCTACCTGGAGGAGATTCCTCTTTCCATGGTCACCGTGGACACGTGTTATGGGGGTCTTGAAGGTATCATGAAGTTGGATGACCTTGCCTATGAAATCAAACCCCTCAGCAATTCCCGAAGGTTTGAACACATTGTTTCTCAGATAGTGGCAGACACCAATGCAACAGGACCTACCTATAAATTGGGACATAAAGAGATTAAGGAGCCCCTATTCTCTGAAGAAATTTCCAATCCAGCCCCCAGGATCAATAATAGGATCTTTTCCTCCCATAAATCCATGATCAAAGGATTTGCTCAAAGTTCCAATTCAATGTATCGTTTATATAATAATGTAACAATGTGTGCAAAATTTCTGATAGACATGGTTAGTTTAATGGACTCAATATATAAAGGTCTTGATATAAAGTTCCATCTTACTGCAGTCCTTATATTTGATATAAGAGATCCAGTCAACATGAATGATTACAGATTGCCAGCTGGTGAATACCACAGATTTCACGCTACCTACTTGTTCAACATCATAAACCCTAGTTCATCCTTCGTTGTGGTTAAAGAAGGACCACAAGACTATCAAAATGATCCTGCAACCTTTGCTTTATGCTCTCCTCGATGCCTACATATGGTTGGTCACCTCGGCAGACATTATTTATTGTTAGCTGTGATAATTTCCCAATACTGTGGGAGATCCATTGGTCTGTATTTTGATAATCATGAGTGCAGTTGCCAGCGGAGGTCCAGCTGCATCATGTACAGATACCCTGTGTTGACAGATTCCTTTAGTAACTGTTCTTTTGGACACTTACAAAACATTCTGAATATTAACAAGCATTGCCTATTCAATGAAAGGGTGGTATTCTTTAATACAAGTCTGACACATGTACGTTGTGGAAACTCTATAGTAGAGGATAGGGAGCAGTGTGACTGTGGCTCCATCAAGCAGTGTGCCAGCAACCCCTGCTGTAGTAACAACTGCAAACTTGAAAGTACATTTCTTTGTGACAAAGGGCTATGTTGTACAAACTGCACCTTCTCTGCAGTTGGGACTCTCTGTAGACCAATCCGAAATATCTGTGACCTTCCAGAGTATTGCACGGGCAGATCCCCTCAGTGCCCTAATAATTTCTATATGCAAGATGGAACCCCATGCACTGAAGAGGGCTACTGCTATCACGGAAACTGCACTGACCGCACTATGCATTGCAAAGAAATCTTTGGTGCAAACACTGTGGGGGGGCCAGATGTCTGCTACGAAATTAATAAAAAAGGCCACCGATTTGGACACTGTAAAAGAGAGTTTGTAGCCAGACTATTTATTCGTTGTGGTGACCAAGATGTCAAGTGTGGAAGGCTGCAGTGTGCCAATGTCACTCATCTCCCTCGGTTGCAAGAACATGTGGGATTCCATCAGTCTAAGATCTCAGGTGTCTGGTGTTGGGGATTGGACACACATCGCTCCACAGGAACAACTGATGTTGGTCATGTGAGACCTGGTACCCCCTGTGCTCCTGGAAAGTTCTGTGAGAATTCTACCTGCAATGCTACTATAGGTGAAATAAATTACAACTGTTTCCCTGAGAAATGCAACCGCAGGGGTATTTGCAACAATAACAGGAACTGTCATTGCCACATAGGCTGGGATCCCCCATTCTGCAAATTGCAAGGTAAAGGAGGGAGTATAGACAGTGGACCCCCTCCAAGAAGAATGCGGTCAGTCAGGCAAAGTCATGAATCGGTGATATATTTGAGAGTGGTCTTTGCTCGCATTTATGCCTTAATAGCTGCGCTCCTCTTTGGCATTGCCACCAATGTAAAATCTATCAAGACAGTTATAGTAAGGGAAGAGAACGTTGGTGAAGCCAATCCATAAATCAGCCTCCAGACCCCTGAACAGCAACATGCAATCCACAGGAGCATGAATGAAACTACAGTAAAGAGGTAGCAAAGCTGACATTTATGTTTCCAGGGATCTGCAGGAGACACAGGGGTCCCGTGCATCACAGGGCTCTCAAACCAGGTCTGTGATATGTCACTGAGCAGCACTCTGAAATAAAACTTGAAAAGTGCATGGTAGTCATGTCTCCTTATTTTTGTCAGCCTGTAAGGCCCAAACTGAGTCCGAGACACTGTCTAAAGTATCTGGGTCTTCAGCTGCAGTCCCTGGGCACAGAATTAAGGGAAGTAGCCACAGGGTCCTGTAAGGGCAAATTCATGATGTTTCTACAAAAGAGTGCTCATGAACACTGAGGTTTTTCTCATTCTCTAGGTAATCTCTCCTTCTCCAGTCCCAAAGTGGGTTCATGGAGATGGATGGCTACTCCCCACCCATGCTGCCTGTCCCAAACTAGGGTGGCTGTGGGCAGTAGGGGAGGGTAACTGGGGTGAGATCTCACCTAGTGCAAGCTATGCTACCCTGGAGAGCAAGCTCCTGAATATAGGGGACATTGCATTGTAGATCCTCAATGTTGCACCCCATGAAATCAATCAGAAAGGTAGGCAGAAGTGCCCATGATGACTCCGGCATCCAGAGGGAGCCCTTGGAATGTTCATCCCTCCCTTTGCTCTTAGTCTGCATTTCAGGGAACTGAGCAGTGACTGTAGGTGAATCATGGTTAATAACAAATGCCATTCTTCAGAGCAATACTCTGGGGTGGAAAGGAAGTCTACATGTATTTAAATAATTTTCAATGCACTATTATTCTAGATTGAAGTGTATAATTAATAATAAAATGTATAAGTGAATAACAAAATTTTATTTTAAATTAACATCTATAATTATACTGTTTTTCCCCCTCATGCAATACGGGTACATTAGAGAGTATTTGAAATACAAAAAGTCCCAGAAACTTTGGACTTGCACCTCTCCCAGCATCCACAGAAAACCATGTTTAGCCCATGGTGATATTTGTTCCCAGTGTTTTCCAGAATACATACAGTTTGTGCTGTTTTGTATACATTGTTTGAACCTTATCCTGTCATCACCAAATATATTTTGATGTCCTATCTTTGAAAGCTTCCTTCCAATTTCCTACATTCCATCTACATTTAAGATCCTCTGGTCCATTTTTGTGCTAGATAATTCCATTATTTTAGTGGTGAATACCACTGGCAAAGGTAAGTGGGAAATCAGATACCCACTCACTGCCCTATCCTTGGAATGTTGATGGTTAGTGGCAAACCTCCTTTTGTGCCATCCTCCTCTTGTGCCATCCCCATGAAGGAGGGTCTCTCTGTCAAGGTCCCCTCCTTTCTCCTTAGGGCTCATCTGCACTTCAAGAGCACTGTTTGGTGACAGTCTTCATCATATAAGAATGTCTGTTTTCTATGTTTTTCTTTTTCTGATTTTTGATCATTCCATCATGTCTCCTGGCATAGCTAATGGCTTATGGTGGCAGTCCAGAGATGCTGTATGAGAAATTGTGAAGCTTCTGGGTCATATGACTTTCCTCCAGGGAGGAAGGGCCCCACAGACCCCCCTTCCCCCTGAGGCAGAGTATAGGCAAGTCACAATGCTCTTTCAGGGACTGATGTGTGCGGGTAGCTCTGTTAATGGTTTTCTCTTATGCACAGGGCACAGCCTTCCAGAGGCTCAGGCTGTCACCTGAGATGTTTCTTCTCAGAAGGTCATAAAGTACAAAGCTGACCTAATCTGACCCCAGACTACAGAAAGCTAGGCTAAAGTTTGTTTTGTTATCTCTTTCCTAAAGACATTCTTTTAAAGATATTATTTTTTTCAGATGTCATTGCATGCAGTAGGCATAAATTTAAGATATACAGGGTGTTGATCTCTTGCATTTATATATTGCAGTGTGATCACCACCCCTGTGATCATATAACACTTCCATCACATAATTATCATTTCTTTTTGCAGTGATAAGTAAGACCTAGTCTCATAGAGATCTTCAAGATTACAGTACAGTATTATTGACTATAATTACTATGCTGTGCATTAGATCTCCAGGAATCATCTACTAGTTGCAAGTTTTGTATCCTTACATAACATTTTCCCCAATCTTCCCACCTCCAACTCTTGGAAAACACTTTTCCACTCTTGTTTTTACAAGTTCAAGGGTTTGTTTTTTTATTCCACATATAAGTGATAACACACAGTAATTTTCTTCTTCTGACTTATTTCACTTAGCATAATGCCCTCAAGATCCATCTGCGGTGTTTCAAAGGGCTTGATTCCCCTATTTCTCAAGATAAAGTTATATATATACCACATCTTTACTCATGCATCTGTTGACAGACAGGTTGTTGCCATGTCTCAGCTATTTTGAGTAATGTTGCAGTGAATATGCGGTAACAGATACTTCTTTGATATCCTGTTTTCATTTCCTTTCAATATATTCCCAGCAGTTGAATTGCTGGATTATATAATAGTTGTATTTTGAATTTCTTGAGCATCCTCCATACTGTTTTCCACAGTGGCTGCCCCAATTTACATTCTCAAGAGTCCAGGGGGCGGAGCAAGATGGCGGAGGAGTAGGAGACCTGGATTTTGTCTGGTCTCAGGAATGCAGCTGAATAGGGATCAAACCATTCTGAACACCTATGAACTCAACAGGAGATCGAAGAAGAGAGTAGAAACAACTCTCTGAACAGAGAAGCGACAACTTAACTGGAGGGTAGGACCTGCGGAGAAGTGAATCCGAGGCGATATTCGGGAGGATAGACGGCGGGGGAGGGGGCCTCCGTTGGACGCTTCTGGCAAGTGTTAGAGCCGCGGAGCACAAAATTGGAACTTTTGGAAGTCGGTTCTGCTGAGGGACGTCACTCCAGTGGCTAAGCAGGAGGTGGAAACCTCACGGGACAATGTGGACACAGGACCCTCGGGGTCACAGAAAGACCGGGGTTGCCTGAGTGCGGCAGAGCTCCCAGGTATCAGAGCAGGGAAGCCGGCTGCAGAGACGGAGCCAAGGCGCGGGCTCGCAGCTCAGGGTGGCCATAAACTGTGATCCGCGGCCCAGCTGGGACACTGCGCCTCCAGCAGGGACCCAACAAGGAGCAGAGCTGGGGAGACTCCCCTCCCTCCCCCAGGAGGAGCGGCGAAGGAGTGCACCACAGGGATCTGCTGGGTTTGGAGACTCCACACGGGGTCGGGTGCCAGAGATAGAAATGCTCAGTCACAGGCCGGGTGAGCACAGAGTGTGGCCGGAGACCAGGGAGATGGGAGTGATTGACTGCTTTTCTCTGGGGCCGCACTGAGAAGCGGGGCCCCGAGTTCTCAGCTCCTCCGGGCAGAGAGTGGGAGGGCACCATTTTCACTCTGGTCCTCCAAAGCTGTACCGAGAGCTTGCAGGGAACAAAAGCTCCTGAGAGCAAACCTGAGCAGCTTGCTTAGCCCGGACTGACAAGGGTGGGGCAATTCCACCTCCGGCAAAGACATTTGGGAACCACAGCAACAGGCCCCTCCCCCAGAAGATCAGCACAAACAGCCAGCAAGCCAAGACCAAGTTTACCGATCAAGGAGAAAGGGAGAACCCCAGCGCTAGGGAATACTGCACATAGAATTCATGGCTTTTTTACCATGATTCATTAGTTTTTCAAAGTTAATTTTTTTAACTTTTTTTTAACTTTTTCTTTTTCCCTTTTTCAACCAACATCTTATCAATCCCTTTTTTAAAAAAACATTTTTTATTTTTCATTTTTAGAGTCATATTTTATTCCTTCATAGTAGTTACCATTATTTTTGGCATATATACATGTTCTTCTCTCTTTAAAATTTTGATATACAGTTTCTTTTAACAGATAAAAATATACCCTAAATCACTAGTGTATGGCCTTGTTCTAGTCTCCTGCCTGATCACATTCTCTCCCTTTTATTTTTTAAATCTTCTTTTTTCTTCTTTCAAAAAACTTCTTATCTTATCAATTCCGTTTATAAAACCTTTTATAATTTTCATCTTTACAGTCATCTTCCATCCCTTCATTGTATCAACCCTTATTTTGTACATATATGTCTTTCTTCCTTTAAAATTTGAGGAGGCACTTTCTTCTAACAGACCAAAATACACCCAAAATCTAGTGTGTGACACTGATCTATGCACTAGCCTGATCATATTTGATCATATTCTGGTTTTTTTTTTGTTTTGTTCTGTTTTTGTTTCTTTTTATCTTTTTCTTTTTTTTCTCTTTCTTTCCTTTTCTTTTCCCCTGGTTTCAGGTCTTCTCTTATTTGTATAGAGGATATTTGCTGGGGATGTTGTTAACCTGTTAGCATTTTGTTCTCTCATTCATCTATTCTCCTCTGGACAAAATGACAAGACGAAAAAAATCACCTCAGCAAAAAGAACAACAGGTAGTACTGTCTGCCAGGGACCCACTCAATACTGACATTAGTATGATGTCGGACCTAGAGTTCAGAATCATGACTTTAAAGATACGAGCTGGGCTTGAAAAAAGCATGGAAGTTATTAGAGAAACCCTTTCTGGAAAAATAAAAGAACTAAAATCTAACCAAGTCAAAATCAAAAAGGCTATTAATGAGGTGCAATAAAAAATGGGGGCACTACCCCAATGTTTATAGCAGCAATGTCCACAATAGCCAAACTGTGGAAAGAGCCAAGATGTCCATCAACAGATGAATGGATAAAGAAGATGTGCTATATATACACAATGGAATATTATGCAGCCATCAAAAGGAATGAGATCTTGCCATTTGCAATGACGTGGATGGAACTGGAGGGTGTTATGCTGAGTGAAATAAGTCAATCAGAGAAAGACATGTATCATATCACCTCACTGACATGAGGATTTCTTAATCTCAGGAATCAAACTGAGGGTTACTGGAGTGGTCGGGGGTGGGAAGGATGGGGTGGCTGGGTGATAGACATTGGGGAAGATATGTGCTACGGTGAGCGCTGTGGATTGTGTAAGACTGTTGAATCACAGATCTGTACTTCTGAAACAAATAACGCAACATACTTTAAGAAAAAAAAAAAGAAAAAGAAGAAGATAGCAGGAGAGGAAGAATGAAGGGGAGTAAGTCAGAGGGGGAGACGAACCAGGAGAGATGATGGACTCTGAAAAACAAACTGAGGTTTCTAGAGGGGAGGAGGGTAGGGGGATGGGTTAGCCTGGTGATGGGTATTAAAGAGGGCACATTCTGCATGGAGCACTGGGTGTTATGCACAAACAATGAATCATGGAACACTACACCAAAACAAATGATGTAATATATGGTGATTAACATAACAATAAAAAATTAAATTACAAAAAAATAAAAAGAGAGACGCCTAGAGTTCCATTTCCAAAGGGAGCCACCCAAACAGTAGGTGTAGATTTGGGGATATACGGTTAACACTATGATATTTTGTTCTGCACAGGTAAGGCATGTGGGAAGGGGCACAGATAATAGCCAGCGAGGGTTCAAAAATAAACACAAATACTATATCCAAGTGGTCATGTGTGAAGAAAATTTTGCCTTTCAATCTCTTTTCATAAAACATTAAAAGGAATTCCAAAGAGCTTTCAATTAAAAAAAAATGGGGGCACTAACTGCTAGGATAAATGAGGCAGAAGAGAATCAGCAATATAGAAGACAAAATGATGGAAAATAAAGAGGCTGAGAAAAAGAGAGATAAACAACTACAGGATCACGAGGGCAGAATTCAAGAGATAAGCGATACGATAAGACAAAACAACATTAGAATAATTGGGATCCCAGAAGAAGAAGAAAGAGAGAGAGGGGAAGAAGGTATATTGGAGCAAATAATTGCAGAGAACTTCCCTAATGTGGGGAAGGAAACAGGCATCAAAATCCAGGAGGCACAGAGAACCCCTCTCAAAATCAATAAAAATAGGTCAACACCCTGACATCTAATAGTAAAACTTATGAGTCTCAGAGACAAAGAGAAAATCCTGAAAGCAGCTCGGGAGAAGAGATATGTAACCTACAATGGTAGAAACATTAGATTGGCAACAAACCTATCCACAGAGACCTGGCAGGCCAGAAAGGACTGACATGATATCTTCAGGGCACTAAACGAGAAAAATATGCAGCCAAGAATACTATATCCAGCTAGGCTGTCATTGAAAATAGAAGGAGAGGTAAAAATCTTCCAGGACATACAAAAACTAAAGGAATTTGCAAACACAAAACCAGCCCTAAAAGAAATATTTGAAAGGGGTCCTCTAAGCAAAGAGATAGCCTAAAAGCAGCATAGATCAGAAAGGAACACAGACAATAGATAGTCAGGTCACGTTAGAGACAATACAATGGCACTAAATTCATATCTTTCAATAGTTACCCTGAATGTAAATGGGCTAAATGCCCCAATCAAAAGACATAGGCTATCAGAATGGATTAAAAAACAAGACCCATCCATATGCTGTCTGCAAGAGACTCATTTTAGACCCAAAGACACCCCCACATTGAAAGTGAGGGGGGGGGAAACCATTTACCATGCTAATGGACACCAAAAGAAAGCTGGGGTGGCAATTCTTATATCAGACAAATTAGATTTTAAAACAAAGACTATAATAAGAGATGAAGAAGGACACTATATCTTACTTAAATGGTCTATCCAAGAAGAAGATCTAACGGTTGTAAATATCTATGCCCCTAACATGGGAGCAGCCAATTATATAAGGCAATTAATAAAAAAAGCAAAGAAACACATGGACAACAATACAATAATAGAGGAGGACTTTAACACCCCCCTGAGTGAAATGAACACCTCATCTAAGCAAAAGATCAACAAGGAAATAAAGACTTTAAATGACACACTGGACCAAATGGACTTCACAGACATATTCAGAACATTCCATCCCAAAGCAATGGAATACACATTCTTCTCTAGTGCCCATGGAACATTCTCCAGAACTGATCATTCCTAGGTCACAAATCAGGTCTCAACCGGTACCAAAAGATTGGGCTCATTCCCTGCATATTTTCAGACCACAATGCTTTGAAACTAGAACTCAATCACAAGAGGAAAGTCGGAAAGAACTCAAATACATGGAGGCTAAAGAGCATCCTACTAAAGAATGAATGGGTCCACCAGGAAATTAAAGAAGAATTAAAAAAATTCATGGAAACCAATGAAAATGAAAACACAACTGTTCAAAATCTTTGGGATACAGCAAAGGCAGTCCTGAGAGGAAAGTATACAGCAATACAAGCCATTCTCAAGAAACAAGAAAGGTCTCAAATACACAACCTAACCCTACACCTAAGGAGCTAGAGAAAGAAGAGCAAAAAAAGCCTAAACCCAGCAGGAGAAGAGAAATCATAAAGATCAGAGCAGAAATCAATGAACTAGAAACCAAAAGAACAATAGAACAGATCAACAAAACTAGGAGCTGGTTCTTTGAAAGAATTAAGAAGATCGATAAACCCCTGGCCAGACTTATCAAAAAAAAAAAAAAAAGAGAAATGACCCAAATCAACAAAATCATGAATGAAAGAGGAGAGATCACAACCAACACCAAAGAAATACAAACAATTATAAGAACATATTATGAGCAACTCTATGCCAGCAAATTAGAGAACCTGGAAGAAATGGGTGCATTCCTAGAGATGTATCAACTACCAAAACTGAACCAGGAAGAAATAGAAAACCTGAACAGACCTATAACCACTAAGGAAATTGAAGCAGTCATCAAAAATCTCCCAAGAAACAAAAGCCCAGGGCCAGATGGCTTCCCAGGGGAATTCTATCAGACATTTCAAGAAGAATTAATACCTATTCTCCTGAAACTGTTCCAAAAAATAGAAATGGAAGGAAAACTTCCAAACTTGTTTTATGAGGCCACCATTACCTTGATCCCCAAACCAGACAAAGATCCCATCAAAAAGGAGAATTACAGACCAATATCCTTGATGAACATGGATGCAAAAATTCTCACCAAAATACTAGCCAATAGGATCCAACAGTACATTAAAAGGTTTATTCACCATGATCAAGTGGAATTTATCCCTGGGCTGCAAGGCTGGTTCAACATCCGCAAATCAATCAATGTGATACAATACATGAACAAAAGAAAGAACAAGAGTCATATGATCCTCTCAACAGATGCAGAAAAAGCATTTGACAAAGTACAGCACCCTTTCCTGATCAAAACTCTTCAGAGTATAGGGACAGAGGGTACATACCTCAATATCATAAAAGCCATCTATGAAAAACCTACCGCGAATATCATTCTCAATGGGGAAAAGCTGAGAGCTTTCCCCTAAGGTCAGGAACGTGGCAGGGATGTCCACTCTCACCGCTGCTATTCAACATAGTATTAGATGTCCTAGCCACAGCAATCAGACCACAAAAAGAAACCAAAAGCATCCAAATCAGCAAAGAAGAAGTCAAACTCTCGCTCTTTGCAGATGATATGATAATTTATGTGGAAAACCCAAAAGACTCCACCCGAAAACTGCTAGAACTCATACAGGAATTCAGTCAAGTAGCAGGATATAAAATCAATGCACAGAAATCAATGGCATTCCTATACCCCAACAACAAGACAGAAGAGAGACAAATCAAGGAGTCGATCCCATTTACAATTGCACCCAAAACCATAAGATACCTAGGAATAAATTTAACCAAAGAGGCAAAGGATCTGTACTCAGAAAACTATAAAATACTCAGGAAAGGAAT
>NW_027397211.1:40463-92454 GCF_003265705.2 Callorhinus ursinus | reverse complement strand
GGAGGCGGAATTGCCCCGCCCTTGTCGGTCCGGGCTAAGGAAGCTGCTCCGGTTTGTTCTCAGGAGCTTTTGTTCCCTGCAAGCTCTTGGTACAGCTTTGGAGGACCAGGGCAGAAATGGTGGCCTCCCAATCTCCACTCGGAGGAGCTGAGAACTCGGGGCCCCGCTCCTCAGTGTGCCCCCAGAGAAAAGCAGTCACTTCCGTGTCCCCGGTCTCCGGCCGCACTCCGTGCTCACCCGGCGTGTGATTGAGCGTTGGTATCTCTGGCACCCGACCCCGTGTGGAGTCTCCAAACCCAGCAGATCCCTGCAGTGCGTTCCCGCACCGCTCCTCCCCGGGAAGGAAGGGGAGTCTCCCCGGATCTGCTGCTTGTTGGGTCCCTGCTGGGGGAGCCGTGCCCCGACTGGGCCGCAGATCACAGTTTATTGCAACCCCGAGCTGAGAGCCCGCGACTCTGCTCCGTCTCTGCAGCCGGCTTCCCTGCTCTGATACCTGGGAGCTCTGGCGCACTCAGGCACCCCCGGTCTCTCTGTGACCCCAAGGGTCCTGACCACAGGACAGACCACACTGTCCCGGGAGGATTCCACCCCCTGCTTAGCCACTGCAGCGACGTCCCTCCGCCGAGCCAACTTCTAAAAGGTCCGATTTTGTGCTCCGCGGCTCTATCACTTGCCAGAAGCGGCTGGCGGAGGCCCCTCCCCCGCCGTCTATCCTCCCGAATATCGCCTCGGATTCACTTCTCCGCACATCCTACCTTCCAGTAAGTGGTCGCTTCTCTGTTCAGAGAGTTGTTGCTACTCTCCTGTTCGATCTCCTGTTGAGTTCGTAGGTGTTCAGAATGGTTTGATCCCTATTCAGCTGAATTCCTGAGACCAGACGAAATCTAGGTCTCCTACTCCTCCGCCATCTTGCTCTGCCTCCCCTCAGTATGTTTTTCTTTTTCATATCACACACTCTGCATGTTTGCAGTTCGTCCTGTGTCAAGTACACGCATCAGAGCTATTACATATAATCACAGAGATGATTCTGGAGGAATACAGTCATAGTGAAATGATAGAGACTTGAAAATACACTTGCATGAACCCTGATTCTCTCTGTATTTTAGGTAAACACTAGAACAAGCAAAATCATCCCATCCTCATTACAAGAAGGGTTCCACATTCCTCATGAGCCTGCCCACGCTGTCCTGCAGGGGGTTTGGGGGGCAACAGGTCCTGTGGGGAGGAGCACAAAACAGATCCTGGGGCTCACTCTCACACCATACATGCTCTTGGACACCTCACAAACACTCTACAATTGTGGATGTAGTTTCACATCTCTTCATGGGGTAACATGACACCTACAACCCAGTGATTGCATGAATATGTAAAAACAAAGTAGCACATGGAGCCCATGTGTGTACTCTGGAAAATCATTTAATCAAAAATCCTATTTTCCCAGAGCTGGGGAAAAGATGGCAGAGGAGCAGGGGACCCTATTCCAACCTGTCCCCAGAATTGAGGTGGATATCTACTGAACCACTCTGAACACCAACAAAATCAGCCTGAGATATAAGAAGATAGATCTGGATCTCTACAAACAGAATAATTGCAGGCATTTGCTTTCAAGGTACAAAGCGGGGAGCCACGATCCCATGGGCGGATATCAGAATTTAAACGGCAAGGGGAGGGAGCCTGGCTGTAGGGATCCTACACTGCCAGTGAGCGATAGCCTCCCATGCTGGGGACCGTGCACAGACTCGCAGAGCAGTAGCGGTGGAGAAGAGGACATCAGGGCAGCGCCCCAGTCAGAAACCCAGAAGGCGGGGCTGTCCATATGAACTGGGCGCAGCTGATGGTTTTAGAAGCACAAAGGGCAGAGAAGTGCTGCCTCCTAGAGGTGAGGACTGGGAGCGCTGCTGAGGGGCGCACAACTCAGGACATGGCAGATTATAGCAGCACAGTCAGAAACGGAGATAGTGTGTCCTCAAGAGCTCACTGGAGAACAGACTGTGATCTCTCTGCTCTGAAGCAGAGGGTTGGAAACAGTCTCTTCTGCTCTAACTCTTGGAAGAGACACAGAAAGCCACAAGGGAAAGATGCCAGAGAACAAAAGCCCCCCAAAAACGGTTTTTACTGACCCCATACTCCCCACAGCGGGGGCAGGGCAACTCTTCCCAAACAGGGTTGCCTGAGTAACAGCGTGGCAGGTCCCTCCTCCAGAAGACAGGCTGGGAGAACAAGAGGCCAACAACCCTGAAGTCCCTAGAAAATAGGTGCATCTTGCTTGGGTTCTGGTCAATAATTTGGAATCTCTTCATTCCCTCAACCACCTCTCAACAGAATGACTAAGAGGAGGAACTCCCAAAATAGGAAAGACTCAGAGACTATGACTTACACCACAGATTTACAAATGGATTCAGATATAACCAAGATGTCGGAGATGGAATTGAGGCTAGCAATTGTGAAGACAGTAGCTAGAATGGAGAAATCAATTAATGGCAACATAGAGTCTCTAAGGGCAGAAATGAAAGCTGAATTGGCAGAACTTAAAATTGCTATCAATTAGATCCAATCTAATCTAGCTAATCTAACAGCTAGGGTAAGCAAGGCAAAAGAATGAATTAGTGACTTGGAAGACCTTTTAACATATAAAAAGGGAAAAGAGGAGGCCAGGGAAACAACTCCGAATCCATGAAAATAGAATCAGAGAAATAAGTGACACCATGAAATGTTCCAATGTCAGAATTATTGGGATCCCAGAGGGGGTGGAGAGAGAGAGAGGACTAGAAGATATATTTCAGCAAATAGTAGCTGAGAACTTCCCTAATCTGGGGAATGAAACAAATATCCGTGTCCTAGAGGCAGAGAGGACCCCTCCCAAGATCAATGAAAGCAGACCAACACCCCACCATGTAATAGTAAAACTAGCAAATCTTAGAACCAAGGAAACCATCTTAAGGGTAGTTAGGGGGAAGAGATTCCTTACATACACAGGGAGCAACATCAGAATAACATCAGAAAATGTCAGAATAACTATCCACAGATACCTGGCAAGCCATATAGGCCTGGCAAGACATATTCAGAGTACCAAATGAGAAGAAGATGCAGCCAAGAATACTTTATCCAGCAAGGCTGTCATTTAGAATGGATGGAGAGATGCAGATCTTCCAAGACCGGCAGAAACTGAAAGATTATGTGACCACTAAGCCGGCCCTGCAAGAAATATTAAGGGGGGGTTCTATAAAAGGAGAAAGACTCCAAGAGTTATATACAACAGAAATTTACAGGGACAATGTATAAAAACAACGTCTTCACAGGCAACATGATGACAATTAATCCATATCTTTCAATAATCACTCTCAACGTGAATGGCCTAAATGCTCCCATGAAATGACACAGAGTTGCAGATTGGATAAAAAGACAGGATCCATCCATATGCTGAGTGGTCTTTAGCTTCCAAGTGTTTGAATTTCTGCCAATTTTTTTCTTGTGATGGAGTTCCAGTTTTAAATCAGTGGTCTGAGAATATTCAGGGAATAATCTCAATCTTTTGGTATTGGTTGAGACCTGATTTGCGACCCAGTATGTGGTCTATTCTGGAGAAAGTTCCATGTGGGCTTAAGAAGAATGAATGTTTTGTTGTTTTAGGGTGGAATGTTCTGTATATATCTATGAGGTCCATCTGGTCCAGTGTGTCATTCCAAAGCTCTTGTTTCTTTGCTGATTTTCTGCTTAGATGATCTGTCCATTGCTGAGAGTGGAGTATTGAGGTCTCCTACCATTAACGTATTGTTATCAATATGACTCTTTATTTTGGTTAACGGTTGGCTTATGTAGATGGCTGCTCCCATGTTGGGGGCATAGATATTTACAGTTGTTAGATCTTGTTGGATAGACCCTTTAAGAATGATATAGCATCCTTCTGTGTCTCTAACTACAGACTTTAGTTTAAAATCAAATTGGTCTGATATAAGAATTGCTACCCCAGCTTTCTTTTGAGGTCCACTGGCATGGAAGATGGATCTCCATCCCTTCACTTTCAGTCTGAATGTATCTTTAGGTTCAAAATGAGTCTCTTTTAGACAGCATATGGATGGGTCCTGCCTTTTTATCCAATCTGCAACTCTGTGTCATTTCATGGGAGCATTTAGGCCATTCACGTTGAGAGTGATTATTGAAAGATATGAATTAATTGTCATCATGTTGCCTGTGAAGATGTTGTTTTTATACATTGTCCCTGTAAATTTCTGTTGTATATAACTCTTGAGGTCTTTCTCCTTTTATAGAACCCCCCTTAATATTTCTTGCAGGGCCGGCTTAGTGGTCACATATTCTTTCAGTTTCTGCCGGTCTTCGAAGTTCTGCATCTCTCCATCCATTCTAAATGACAGCCTTGCCAGATAAAGTATTCTTGGCTGAATGTTCTTCTCACTTAGTACCCTGAATATGTCTTGCCAGTCCTTTCTGGCCTGCCAGGTCTCTTTGGATAGGTCTGACGTTATTCTGATGTTCCTCCCTCTCTATGTATGTAATCTCTTCCCCCTAATTGCCCTTAAGATGGTTTCCTTGGTTCTAAGATTTGCCACTTTTACTATTACATGCTGGGGTGTTGGCCTGTTTTCCTTGATCTTGGGAGGGGTCCTCTCTGCCTCTAGGACATGAACGTTTGTTTCATTCCCCAGATTAAGGAAGTTCTCAGCTATGATTTCCTCAAATATATCTTCTAGTCCTCTCTCTCTCTCCACCCCCTCAGGGATCCGAATAATTCTGACATTGGAACGTTCATAATGTCACTTATTTCTCTAATTCTGTTTTCATGGATTTTGAGTTGTTTCTCGCTGTCCTTCTCTTTCTCCATCTTTTCTTCAATTGTTCAGCTTTCACTTCTGCCCTTAGAGACTCTATGTTGCCATTAATCGGTTTCTCCATTCTAGCTATTGTTTTCACAACTGCTACCCTGAATTCCATTTCCGACATCTTGGTTATATCTGTACCCATTTGTAAATCTGTAGCAGAAGTCACAGTCTCTGAGTCTTTCCTATTTTGGAGGTTCCTCCTCCTATTCATTCTGTTGAAGGGTGGTTGAGGGAATGTACAGAGTCCAAATTATTGACCACAACCCAAGCAAGATGCACCTGTTTTGTAGGGACCTTAGGGTGGTGGGCCTCTTGTTCTCCCAGCCTGTCTTCTGGGGGAGGGGCCTGCTGCACTGTTACTCAGGCAACCCTGTTTGGACAGACTTCCCCTGCCCCCTGTTGGGGGGGGAATGGGCTCAGTGAAAACCAATTTTGGGGGGCTTTTGTTCTCTGGCGGCTTTCCCTGGCAGCTTTCCGCATCTCTTCTCAGAGTCAGAGCAGAAGAGACCATTTCCAACCCTCTGCCTCAGAGCAGAGAGATCGCAGTCTGTGCTTCAGTGAGCTCTCCAGGCCACACTATCTGTGTTTCTGTCTGTGCTGCTATAACCTGCAACACCCTGGGTTGTGCGCCCCTCAGCAGGACTTCCAGTCCTTGCCTCCAGGTCAGGGTACAGGGGCATATCTTTGTCCTTTGGGCTTCTAAAACCACTAGCTATCCCCAGTTCACACAAATGGCCCTGCCTCTCCAGGTTTCAGGCCATGGGGTTGCCCTAAAGTCCTTTACCCACAGCTACCTGTGAGTCTGTGCCCTCTTCCCAGCACGGGAGGCTATTGCTCACCGATGGTCTAGGATCCTTTCAGCTCCCTTCCCCTTCTGTTTATCTTCCGATATCTGCCTGAGGAATCACAGCTTCCCACTTGATACCTCGAAACTAACTGCCTCTGATATTCTGTTTGTAGAGATCCAGATCTTCTTACATCTCAGGCTGATTTCGTGGGTTTTCAGAGTGGTCTGGTAGATATCTAGCTCAATTCTGGGGACCTGTTGGAATCGGGTTCC
Source organism: Callorhinus ursinus (assembly GCF_003265705.2). NCBI lineage: Eukaryota > Metazoa > Chordata > Mammalia > Carnivora > Otariidae > Callorhinus > Callorhinus ursinus. The sequence continues at coordinate 86,556 of NW_027397211.1, read as the reverse complement.
CTGCTCCTCTGCCATCTTTTCCTCCTGGCCCTTATTTAAAAAAAATAAAGATTTTATTTATTTATTTGACAGAGACACAGCGAGAGAGGGAACACAAGCAGGGGGAGAGGGAGAGGGAAAGGGAGAAGCAGGCTTTCCACTGAGCAGGGAGCCTGATGTGGGGCTTGATTCCCAGGACCCCTGGATCATGAATTGTATTCCTCTAGCCCTGGAGTTTTGCAGTTCTCCTTTCCAGTAAACTTGGTCTGGGCTGCATGTTCTTGCAGATCTTCTGGGTGTGGGGCCTGTTGTGTTGATTCTCATGTCTTTGCCCCAGGGGGAATTGCACCACCCTTGCCTGGGGCCTGGCTAAGTAATCTGCTCTGGTGTGCTCTCTGTAGCTTTTGTTCCCTGAAGCTTTTCTGGGCAGCTTTAGAGGATGAAAATGAAAATGGTGGCCTTCCAATCTCTGGCCCTGGAGTCAAGAGCTCTGGGTCCCTTATTTAAAAAAAAAAATTAAAGATTTTATTTATTTATTTGACAGATTGAGCCCTCAAAGAAAAGCAGTCAATCACTTCTATCTCCGTGGTCTCTGTCCCTTCTTTGTGCTCACCTGGCCTGTGACTGAGCATTTCTATCTCTGGCACATGACCCCATATGGAATCTCCAAACCCAACAGACTCCTGCAGTGCACTCCCACACCACTCCTCCCGGGGGTGGAAGAGAGGTCTCCCTAGTTCTGCCACTCACTGGTCCCTGCTCGAAGGGCAATGGCCCGACTGCTGCAGATCACAGTTTGTGGCAACCTTGAGCTGAGAGACCACTCCTGGGCTCACTCTTTGCAGTTGGCTTCCCCGCTCCAATACCTGGGAGTTTTACTGTACTCAGACACCACCAATCATTCTGTGGCCCCAAGCATCCTGAGACCACACTGTCTCATCAAGTGTTCTAGCACCTGTGTAGCCGCCAGAGCAACATCCCTCACCAGAACAGAGTCCTAAAAGTTCCAATTTTGTGCTCCTTTGCTCTATCACTTGCTGGTAGCTGGCTGACGGAGGCTCCCTCCCCCTGCAGTCTATCATCCCATATATCACCTCGGATTCACCTCTCCACACCTCCTACCTTGCAGAAAGTGGTCACTTTTCTGTTTGTAGTGTTGCAACTGTTCTTTTTTGTGAGATCCAATTGAGTTATCAGCTTTCAGAATGGTTTGATAGCTATCTAACTGAATTCCTGGGACCAGACAAAATTAAGTTCTCCTACACCTCTGCCATCTTGGACTCTATCTCTCTTCTTCTTTCTCCAGATTGTTTTGGGTATTTGGGGTCTTTTTTTATTCCATATGAATTTTAGGACTGTCTTCTATTTCTTTGAATATGCCATTGGAATTCAGATGAGGATTTCATCATATCTATAGATTGCTTTGTGTATGGTGGACGTGTTAACATTATTAACTCTTCCAGTTAATGAGCATGGTGTATGCTTCCATTTATTTGTGTCATCTTCCAAATCTTTGACCCACACATTCTACTCCCCCCCACACACACGTTTTCCCTTTCTTATATGCCATGTGTTCAGTATACTAGGTCTTTCTCATTCTTGGTTACTTTTATTCCTAGATTTTTTTCTTCTTGATCCAATTGCAAATGGCATTGCTTTCTCAATTTCTCTTTGTGAAAGTTTGTCATTAGTATATAGAAATGCAACAGGTTGGGGCACCTGGGTTCCTCAGTCAGTTAAGTGTCTGCCTTCAGTTCAGGTCATAATGCCGGGGTCCTGGGATTGAACCAGGTATTGGGCTCCCCACTTCTCCCTCACCCCCTGCTGCTCCCCATGCTTGTGTTCTCGTTTTCCATGTCAAATAAATAAATAAATAAATAAATAAATAAATAAATAAATAAAATCTTTTAAAAAGTAGAAAAGCAACGGGTCTCTGTATATTGACTTTGTATCCTGCAGCTTTACTGAATTTGTTTATTCTAACAGTTGTTTGCTGGAATCTTTAGGGATTTCTTTTTTTCTTTTTTTTAAAGATTTTATTTATTTATTTGAGAGAGAGAACGAGATAGAGAACATGAGAGGGGGGAGGGTCAGAGGGAGAAGCAGACTCCCTGCTGAGCAGGGAGCCTGATGTGGGACTCGATCCCAGGACTCCAGGATCATGACTTGAGCTGAAGGCAGTCGCTTAACCAACTGAGCCACCCAGGCGCCCCTCTTTAGGGATTTTTATATATAGTATCATGTCATCTGCAAATAGTGACAGTTTTCTTTTCCTATTTGAATTTCATATCTCTTTCTTTCTTTCTTTTTCTTTCTTCCTTTTTTCTTTCTCTTTCTTTCTTTCTTTCTTTCTTTTTCTTTCTTTTTCTTTCTTTTTCTTTCTTTTTTCTTTCCTTTTCTCTTTCTTTCTTTCCTTTTTTTTTTTTTTGTCTAAATGCTTTGGCTAGGGCTTTCAATACTATGTTGAATGAAAGTGGTGAGCGTGGGCATCTTTGTCTTGTTCTTGCTCTTAGTAGGAATGTTTTCAGCTTTTCACCCTTGAGTATGATGTCAGCTGTGGGCTTTTCATATATGGCCTTTGTTGTGTTGAGGTATGTTCACTCTATACCCAGAGGGTTTAGAGTTTTTGTCATAAATGCATATTGAATCTTGTCAAGTGTTCTTTCTGCATCTATTGTAACAATCATATGATTTTTATCTTTTATTTTGTTAAGATGGTGTATCCCATTGTTTGAAGTGCAGATGTGGAATCATCCTTGCATCTCTGGAATAAATCCCACTTGATCGTGTTGTGTGATTCTCCTGATGTATCATTGAATTCAGTTTGCTGATAATTTTTGCATCTGTGTTCATGAGGGATATTGGCCTTTCCTTTTCTTGTAGCATCCTTGTCTTGTCTTGGTAGCAGGGTAAAGCTGGCTTTATAAAATGAATTTGGACTTATGCCCTCCTCTCCTATTTTTTAAAGAGTTTGAGAAGGGTTGGTATTAATTCTTCTTCTACTGTCTGGTTGAACTCCTCAGTGAAGCTGTCTGGTCTTGGACATTTGTTTATATGTTGGGAGGTTTGATTATTGAATCAATCTTTTTACTAGTGATCAGTCTGTTCAGATTTTTTTTTTCCCTTCACAGTTCAGTCTTTCTAGGTTGTTAGTAGGAACTTACCCATTTCTTCTAGGTTGTCCAATGTGCTGACCTCTACTTGTTCATTATACTCTCTTACAATCCTTTGTTTTTTTGTGGTATTCATTGTAATGGCTCATCTTTCTTTCCCTTTTTTTTAAGTTTTTCATGTTTTGTTTAAATTTTATTTTATATTTTATTTTATTTTATTATGTTACTTAGTCACCATACAGTACATCATTAGTTTCTGATGTAATGTTCCATGATTCATTGTTTACATATAACACTGTGTATAACATCTGGTGCTCATTACCACATGTGCCATCCTTAATAACCACCACCCAGTTACCCCGCCCCCCCACCTACCTCCCTTCCAGCAACCCTCAGTTTGTTTCCTATGATTAGGAGTCTCTCATGGCTTGTCTCCCTCTCTGATTTCTTCCCATTCAGTTTTCCCTCCCTTCTCCTATGGTCCTCCACGCTATTCCTTGTGTTCCACATATGCATGAAACCATATGATAATTGTTGTTCTCTGCCTGACTTATTTCACTTAGCATAATCCCCTCCAGTCCCATCCATGCTGATGCAAATGGTGGATATTCAGCCTTTCTGATGGCTGAATAATCTTCCATTGTATATATGGACCACATCTTCTTTATCCGTTCATCTGTTGAAGGGCATCTTGGCTCCTTCCACAGTCTGGCTATTGTGGACCTTGCTGCTATGAACATTGGGGTGCATGTGCCCCTTCTTTTCACACATCTGTTATCTTTGGGGTAAATACCCAGTAGTGCAATTGCTGGCTCTTTTTTAACATGTTAAGGAACCTCCATACTATTTTCCAGAGTGGCTGCACCAGCTTGCATTCCCACCAACAGTGTAAAAGGATTCCCTTTTCTCCACATCCTGACCAACACTTGTTCCCTGTCTTGTTAATTTTACCCATTATAACTAGTGTGAGGTGGTATCTAATTGTGGTTTTGATTTGTATTTCCCTGATGGCGAGTGATGTGGAGCATCTTTTCATATGTCTGTGGCCATTTGTATGTCTTTGGAGAAGTGTCTGTTCATGTCTTCTGCCCATTTCTTGAGTGAATTCTTTTTTTGGGGGTGGCGGCAATGAGTTTGAAAAGTTCTTTGTGGATCTTGGTTACCAGCCTTTTATCTGATATGTCATTTGCAAATATCTTCTCCCATTCTGTAGGTTGCCTTGCAGTTTTGTTGATTGTTTCCTTTCCTGTGCAGAAGCTTTTTATCTTGATGAAGTCCCAATAGTTCATTTTTGCTTTTGTTTCCCTTGCCTTTAGAGACATTTCTTGCAAGAAGCTGCTGTTCCAAGGTCAAAGATGTTGCTGCCTGTGCTCTCCTCTATGATTTTGATGTGAGCCAGGAATCAATTATCTTTCTTTCCTGAATATATTTGAGCCCTCTCTCTTTCTTGGTGAGTCTAGCTAAAAGCTTGTCAGTTTTGTTTATCTTTTCAAAAAAGGCAACTCTTATTTTCATTGATCTTTTGTCTTTTTAGTCTCCATTGGATTTATTTCCACATTCCTTTTGGTTATTTCCTTATTTCTACTGATTTGGGGCTTTGCTTGTTTTTTTTTTTCTACTTCTTTCCCATGTAAAATTAAGTTGTTTATTGGAGAACTTTCTTGTGGATTGATGAAGACCTGAATTTCTATGAACTTCCCCCTTAGAACTACTTTTGCTGCATCCCATAAGTTTTTTTAAAATATTTTTATTTATTTATTGAGAGAGAGAATGGTAGAGAGAGCATGAGAGGGAGGAAGGTCAGAAGGAGAAGCAGACTCCCTGCTGAGCAGGGAGCCCGATGCGGGACTCGATTCTGGGACTCCAGGATCATGACCTGAGCCAAAGGCAGTCACTTAACCGACTGAGCCACCCAAGCACCCACATCCCATAAGATTTTGTGGGTTCTCTTTTTCATTTGTCTCAAGGTACTTTTAAATTTTTTATTTCTTCTTTGATCATTGATTGTTTAGTAGTATGTTGTTAAATCTCTACATATTTTTGACTATCCCATATTCTTCTTGTGACTGATATCTACTTTCATACCATTGTGGTTGGACAAGATTTGGACCAGAAGGTGAAGGGAGCATTCAGACTAAAGGATAGTTTCCTGGGGTTTTTTCTGAGTGCAGACCACGAGTTCCACGGGGACAGAGGAAGTTTTTGTGAGATGGGGGAGGGTTAACCCTTGTTAGAATTATCACCATGCAGGCTGTGTACCACCATTCACACCGCAGTTCTGATGGACTTGTACTTCATTAGAAACATTTTCTAGGAAGTGCAGGGTTGTCCTTCTCTAACAGAAAGGTGCCATGTGGGTTCATGGCATGGCCCCAGATCAGAGCCAGGCTTTCTGTTGGAAGTCACAGAAACAGGGCATGGTGAGCTTCATGACAATTGCCAAGGTCTTGAGTGACCCACTGCGTGTTGGTGGTGGGCAGGTTAGTGGGGTCTGTGAATCTGTCTCCTCAGATCCTGTGGAATTCGGGGACACCCTTCTGTCTGTTGAGTTGTGTGGAGACAGGTATACAATGGTCTCTGGCCAGGCACAAGGGTCACACTGGATCACCACCAGAGGGGCAGTGTGTGGTGGGAGCCACTGCTTGGTTTCCATGAAAACTGAATGGGGTCTGGTGACCATGATTCCTAGAAGCAGCATAGGGAGAGAAGGGTGGTGGTGGTGCACATGTCCTAGGGTTGTAGTCAGGACAGTCTGGAGCCCACTGAAGTCAGCCACACCTGGCACAGAAGGCACCCAGAAACTGTAGCTGTGGGCACTGTGCCCATGGCACTTTCGTGCCAGTTCCCATGCAGCCTCCTACTTTTCATCATCTTCATGGTCGTGAGCCTCTGCTCTTGTCCCATGGCCTCCAGAGTATTGCCCTCCATCCATCTGGCCCTCCTCCCTTGTGCCCTGTGCAACCCAATGCCAGGGTAGCTTTCTTGAGAGGCAGCTCTGGCCTTGTCAGTCCCCTGATAGGACACCTCCATGTATCCCCTGTAAGACGAGGATGATGCCCTGCCCTGGAAGGGGGCTGCAGGTCCCCAATCAGGAGAGCCCTGTCTCTCTTTTCAGCCTGGCCTGGCCTCCCCTCAGTCTTCCTTGGGGAAGCTCTCCCCACTTCCTGAGCTGACAGCTCTGAACTTAAAAACGAATATTGTGTTACATTTCTCAGTGCCTTAGTTCATCCATGGCATGTCTTTCAAACCTGTTAGTGGGTTTTCAGCAGTCCCAGACGGCTGTCTGCTCAAAGAGGGGATGACCTGTGAGGGGCAACCTTCCCTCCCACTTCCCTCAGCATGTCCCTGAGCCCTGGAGCCAACTGTCCCAGTAAAGGTTGAGGGACCAGAGCCAGCCCATCCTAAGCCCAGACTCCATGTCTGCTGTGTAGACTGATGTGTGCCAGGAGCAGTGGGTAGTTGGCATGGGCCAGGGGCAGGCAGTTGCTCCTTCTCATTCCTTTTCCCCTTCCCTCCCAGGGGTAGCTCAGAGCAGCCTCCAAGCCCTGCATCTCGAGATCCCTTGACCTGTGCCTCCTGCTTTCAGCTGGTGACCTTGGTGGTTTCCCGTTGCTTCTGCCTCCCATACCCGCTCCCATGGCAGTTCCTGGATCAGGGGAGGGATCCTACCCTTGCCTGTACTTAGTCCTCTTCCTGTCCCGCACTGAACCCTCCCACCTTTGCATCTTCCATGTATGGGCTTGGAAGCAAGCCCATCCCCAGGGAACCTATTAGCCACATGGATCCAGGTAATGACCATTGAATTAGAGATCCAGAATATATCACAAACCTGCTATGAAACCTGTCCCACACTGTGTGACCATCTCACACTAAAACAGAAACAATAATAGCTTTTTGGATTGTGAAGTGACACCTGTCTCTACTTACACTCTTGAATGCATTGGTGCTGAGCCTGGACAGAAAGGGATCATGGCTCCCCAGGGCTAGGATTAACAGGTAAAGTATAAGAACTCAGTGAAACTTGAATTCGAGGTATAGAGTGAATAATTATTGTAGAGCAAATATTCCGAAGTAGGGCTTATGAACATTGCACAGCAAAAGCTTTTTCAAATAGGTTACTGAATGAAAAATATTTTTTAAATTTTTTATTTTAATTCCAGTAGAGTTAACATACAGTGTTATATTAGTTTCAGCTGTGCAATAGAATGATTCAGTAATTCTATATGTTATTCAGTGCTCATCAAGAAAAGTGTACTCTTAATCTCCTTCATCTATTTCACTCATTCCTGCATCCATCTCCCCTTTGGTCACCATCGGTTTGTTCTCTATTGTTAAGAGTCTGTATTTTGGTTTGTTTCTTTTTTCTCCGTTATTTTTTTGTTTGTTTGTTTGTTTCTTGAATTCCACATAAGAGTGACATCATATTGTATTTGTCTTTCTCTGACTGATTTCACTTAGGATAATACTCTCTAGCTCCATCCATGTGGCTGCAAATGGCAAGATTTCATTCTTTTTTATGGCTGAGTAGCATTCCACTGTGTGTGTGTGTGTGTGTGTGTGTGTATACACATATCTATCATCTCATCAGTTTATCAACAGACACTTGGGTTGCTTCCATATTGTGATATTGTAAATAACGTTGCAAGAAACATAGGGGTGCATGTATCTCTTTGAGTTATTGTTTTCATGTTCTTTGGGTAAACACTCAGTAGTGTGATTGCTGGATTGTAGGGTAGTTCTTTATTTAATTTTTTGAGGAACCTCCATACTGTTTTCCACGGTGGTTGCAACACTTTGCATTCCCACTAACAGTGCTAGAGGGTTCCCCTTTCTCCACATCCTCCCAAAACCTGTTGTTTTTGTGCTGTTGCTGTTAGCCATTCTGATAGGTGTGAGGTAATATCTCATTGTACTCTTGATTTGCATTTTCTTGATGATGGGTGATGGTGAGCATCTTTTCATGTGACTGTTGGCCATCTGTATTTATTCTTTGGAGAAATGTCTGATCATGTCTTCTGCCTATTTTTTAACCGGATTATTTGTTTTTTGAGCTGTTGAGTTGTATCAGTTCTCTATATTTTGGACACTATCCCTTTATTGCATATGATATTTGCAAATATCTTCTTGCTTTCAGTAGGTTGTCTTATTATTACTTTTTCATTGTTCTTCTTCTGGGTGGAAATTTTTTATTTTGATGTAGTCCCAATAGTTTATTTTTGCTTTTGTTTCCTTTGCCTCAGGAAACAGTCTAGAAAAATGTTGCTATGGTCCATGTCAAGAAGTTACTGTTGGTGCCCTCTTGTGGGATTTTTATGGTTTCAGGTCTCACACTGAGGTCTTGAAACTGCTTTGAGTTTGTGTGTATGGTGCAAGAAAGCGGTCGAATTTCATTGTTTTGTGCATACCTGTCCAGTTTTCCTAATACCAATTGTTGTAGAGATTGCCCTTTTCCCTTTCAATATTCTTGCCTACTGTATGGAAGATTAATTGACCCCATAATTGTGGGTTTATGTCTGAGCTTTCTGTCCCTTGGTCGCTGTGTCTATTTTTGTGCCAGTACCATACTGTTAGGATGACTACAGCTTTGTAGTACAACTTGAAATCTGGAATTGTGACTCTTCCAGCTTTGTTTTCCTTTTTCAAGATTGCCTTGGCTGTTCATTATCTTTTGTGGTTACATACAAATTTTTAGGATTGTTTGAGGTTTTTTTTTTTTTTTTTTTTTAGTTTAAATTCAATTAGCCAACTAATAGTACATCATTAGTTTCAGATGTAGTGTTCAAGAATTTATCAGTTGTGTATAACATCCAGTGCTCATTCCATCACATGCCCTCCTTCATGCCCATCACCCAGTTATCCCATCCGCCCACCCACCTCCTTTCCACAATTTTCAGTTTGTTTCTATAGTTAAGAGTCTCTCATGGTTTTTCTCTCTCTCTGATGACTTCCCATTCAGTTTTCCCTCCCCTTCCCTATGATCCTCTATGCTGTTTCTTATATTTCTCATATGAGGGAAACCATATGATAATTGTCTTTCTCTGATAGACTGTCTTCGCTCAGCATAATACCCTCCAGTTCCATCCAGGTCAATGTGATGGTAAGTATTCATCATTTCTGAATATTCCATTGTAGATAAACACCACATCTTCTTATCCATTCATCTGTCCGTGGACATCTGGGCTCTTTCCATAGTTTGGCTATAGTGGACATTGCTGCTATGAACTTTGGGGTGCAGGTGCGACTACTTTCCATTAAAGCTGTATCTTTGGGGTAAATACCCAGTAGTGCAATTTTTACCTACTTGAAGAAACTCGATACCATTTTACAGACTGGCTGTAGGAGCTTGCATTCCCACCAATAGTGTAGGAGGGTTCCCCTTTCTATGCATCCTTGCCAACATTTGTTGTTCCCTGATGCGTTAATTTTACCCATGCTAACTGGTGTAATGTGGTATCTCGTGGTTTTGATTTGTATTTCCTTGGTGGCTAGTGATGAGGAGCACTTTTTTATGTGTCTTTTAGTCACTTCTATGTTGTTTTGGAGAAATATCTGTTCATGTTTTCACCCATGTCAGAGCTAGAGTTTGGGTTAGGACCCAGGAGCATAGAAGGTGCGATCCGCTGAGGTATGGAGACCTGAGGGCTAGTGTTAGGGTGAATATCAGGCTCAGGGTTTGTGTTCAGTATGGTAATAAAAGTGTACATAAGCAGGGATGGTTCAAGTTTTCATTCAGATTTCTCCGGCTCTGCATCTATTGTGGAGTTCAAAATAGGATGATATCTTCCTGTGTTGCAGGATGAGTCCTCTGCTATTGCTCAGGTATCCCCATTGCCTGGGGATTTGGAGACAGCCTTCTAGGGGTGGTCCTTATGAAACCTAATCTTGGATTAGGGTTAGGGCCTAGGAGTCAGGGTGAGTGACAGGCTCAGGATTTGGGGTCAGGGGGGGTCAGTGAAAGTGGGTGTTCGCCGGGATGGGTATGCAGAGTTCTCATGCTCTGAATCCTTTCCAGAGTTTCAAATGGTGTGGTTTCCTTCTGGCTAGCAGGCAGAACCCTCTGGTATTGTTCAGGTGTCCTGAGACCCTGGGGCTTTGGAGCCAGACCTCTAAGGACAGACCCCTCAGAAGCCAACCTAGGGTTAGGGTTAGGGCCTTGGGGCATGGCAGACCCGATCTTCTGGCGATGTGGTGAGGTTCCCGCGTGGCTAAGTTGAGGGCGTGGGTCAGGGTGTCAGGCTCAGTGTTTGGGGCAGGGGGCCGCTGAGAGTAGGAATTCGCTGGGATGGGCATGCAGAGTTCTGCTCTGAATCCATTCTGAGGTTCCAAATGGTACAGGTTCCTTCTGGGTGGCAGGATGAGTCCTCTGGAATAGCTCAGGTATCCCCAGTCCCTGGGGATTTGGAGCCAGGTGTCTTTGGGCAGACCCCTCAGAAGCCAACCTAGGGTTAGTGTTAGGGCCTAGGTTTATGGCAGCTCTGATCTGCCTGTGCTGTGGGAGGTTCCTGGGGGGCTGAGTTGAGGTCGTGGGTCTGGCTTAGGATTTGCTGCCAGGAGGCCCCTGAAAGTAGGGCTTCTCTGAGATGGGCATGCAGAGTTCTCCTACTCTGAATGGTTTCTGGAGTTCAAAATGGCATGTTTTCCCTCTGGGTGACAGTTTGAGGCCTCTGCTATTGCTCAGTCCTAGGGCTTTGGAGCCAGGTCTCTGGGGACAGAAGAATCTGAAGTCTACCTAGAGTTAGGGCCTAGGGGCATGGCAGGCCCAATCTACTGACAGTGTTGCGGGCCTCATGGGGGTCTGAGTTGAGGTCGTGGGTCAGGTTGAGTGTCCAGCTTAGGGTTTGCGGCCAGGGAGAACTTGAAATTGGGGGTTCACTGAATGGGTTGCAGAGTTCTCCTGCTCTGAAAGCTCTCCAGAGTTCCAAATGGTGCAGTTTCCTTCTGAGTGGCAGGCTGAGTCCTGTGCTATTGCTCAGATCTCCCCAATCCCTGCGGTTTTTGAGCCAGGCCTCTGGGGACAGACCCCTCAGAAGCTAGCCTAGGGGTAGGGTGAAAGCCTAGGGGCATGGCAGGCCCGATCTGCCAGGTCTGTGGCAAGCTTGTTGGGTTTTGAGTTGAAGGCGTGGTTTGGGGTAAGTGTCAGGCTCAGGGTTTTTTTCTAGGGGGCCACTGAATATGGGGTTTTGCTGGGATGGGCATGAAGAATTCCCCTGCTCTGAATCCTTTCTGTAGTTTCAAATGGTGTTGTTTCCTTTTGGGTGGCAGGCTGAGTCCTTTGGTATTGTCCAGATGTCCTGAATCCTTGGGAATTGGAACAAGGCATCTGGGGACAGACCCCTCTGAAGCAAACTTAGGGTTAGTGTTAGGGCCTAGGGTTGTGGCAGCCCCAATCTGCCTGTGCTGTGGAGAGCTTCCCAGGGGTTTGAGCTGAGGGCGTGGGTCAAGGAGAGGGTCAGGCTCATGGTTTGCCACTAGGGGGCTATTGAATGTGGGAGTTCGCTGGGATTGGCCTGCAGAGTTCTCCTGCTCTGAATCCTTTCCAGAGTTCCAAATGTCATGGTTTACTCTTGGGTGGCCAGCTAGGTCCTCTGGTATAGCTCAGGTGTTCCCAAACACTGAGGCTTTGGAGCCATGCATCTCAGGACAGAACCCATAGAAGCCAACCTAGGGTTGGGGTTAGGGCCTTGGGGCATGGCAGCCCCGAACGACTGGTGCTATAGTGACCTTCCCAAGGGGTTCAGTTGAGGGCGTGGGGTCAGGGTGAGTTTTGGCTTAGGGTTTGTGGCCAAGGTACCAGTGAAAGTGGGGGTCGCTGGGATAGGCATGCAGTGTTCTACTCTGAATGCTTTCTGGAGTTCCTGATGGCGCATTTTCCTTCTGGGTGACAGGTTGAGTCCTCTGGTATTGCCTTGGTGTCCCCAATCCCAAGGGCTTTGGATCCAGGTCTCAGGACAGAAAAATCTGAATCAACCTAGGGTTAGGGTTTAGGCCTAGGGGCATGGCAGGCCCGATCTACCGGCGCTGTGGTGGTCCTCCCAGGGGTCTGAGTTGAGGTCCTGGGTCAGGTTGAGTGTCCAGTTGAGGGTTTGCAGCCAGGCAGACCTTGAAATTGGGGGTTTGCTGGGATGGCAATGCAGAGTTCTCCTGCTCTGAAAGCTCTCCCAAGTTCCAAATGGCACAGTTTCCTTCTGGTGGCAGGCTGAGTTGTCTGCTATGGCTCAGGACTCCCCAATCCCTGTGGTTTTAGAACCAGTCCTCTGGGGATAGACCCCTCAGAATTCAACCTAGTTTTAGGGTTATGGTCTAGGTGCATAGCAGGCCCGATCTGGCTTTGTGGAGAGCTTCCTGGGGGTGTGAGTTGAAGGCATGGGTCAGGTTGAGTGTCAGGCTCAGTGTTTGCCGCTAGGGGGCCACTGAAAGTGGGGGTTCGCTAGGATGGGCATGCAGCATTCTCATGCTCTGAATGCTTTCTGGATTTCCAAATGGGGTAGTTTCCTTCTGGGTGGCAGGCTGAGTCCTATGGTATTGCTCAGCTGTCCCCAATCCCTGGGGTTGTTGAGCTAGGCTTCTGGGGACAGACCTCTCAGAAGCCAACCTAGGGTTAGGGTTAAGGCCTAGGAACATGGCAGGCCTGACCTGCCGGCTCTGTGGCTAGCTTCCCGGGGGTCTGAGTTCAGGACGTGGGTCAGGGTGTGTTCTATGCTTAGGGTTTGCAGCCAAGGTCCCAGTGAAAGTGGGGGTTCGCTGGGATGGGCATGCAGAATTCTGTTACTCTGAATGGTTTCTGGAGTTCCAAATGGCGAGGTTTCCTTCCGGGTGTCAGGCTGAGTCCTCTGGTATTGCTCAGGTGTCCGCAATCCCTGAAATTTGGAGCCAGGCCTCTGGGGACAGACCCCTCAGAAGCCAACCTCGGTTTAGCATTAGGGCCTAGGGTTGTGGCAGCCCTGATATGCCTGTATTGTGGAGAGCTTACTCTGGGATTGAGGGATTGAGCTGAGGTCATGGGTCAGGGAGAGGGTCAGGCTCAGGGTTTGCTGCAAGGGGGCTGCTGAAAGTGTGGGTTCCCTGGGATTGGCCTGCAGAGTTCTCCTGCTCTGAATCCTTTCTGGAGTTCCAAATGTCCCAATTTACTCTTGGGTGGCAGGCCAGGTTCTCTGGTATAGCTCAACTGTCCCCAAACCCTGGAGTTTGGAGCCAAGCTTCTCGGGACAGACCCCTCAGAAACCAACCTTGGGTTAGGTTTAGGCCTAGGAGCATGGCAGGCCCAATCTGTTGGTGTAGTGGCAAGCTTTCCCAGGGTCTGAGTTGAGGGCATGGTCAGTCTCAGAGTTTTCGGCTAGGGCTCCCTGAATGAGGGGTTCTGCTGGGATGGGCATGAAGAACTCCCCTGCTCTGAATCCTTTCTGTAGTTTCAAATGGTGTGGTTTCCTTCTGGGTAACAGGCTGAGTCCTTTGGTATTGTTCAGGTGTCCCATCCCTGGGGTTTGGAGCAAGGCATCTGGGGATAGGCCCCTCAGAAGCCAACCTAGGGTTAGCGTTAGGGCCTAGTGTTGTGGCAGCCCCATTCTACCTGTGCTGTGGAGAGCTTCCTGGGGATCTGAATTGAAGGCATGGTTCAGGGTAAGGGTCAGGCTTAGGGTTTGCATCACAGGGGTGCTGAAAGTAGGGGTTCACTAGGATTGACCTGCAGAGTTCTGCTCTGAATCCTTTCCGGAGTTCCAAATGTTGCAGTTTACTCTTGGGTGCAGGCTAGGTCCTCTGGTATAGCTCAGATGTTCCCAAACCATGGGGTTTTGGAGCCATGCCTCTTGGGACAGGCCCTGTAGAAGCCAGCCTAGGGTTAGGGTTAGGGCCTTGGGGCATGGCAGCCCTGAACCATTGGTGCTATGGTGACCTTCCTGGGGGGCTGAGTAAAGGGTGTGGGTCAGGGTGAGTTGTAGGCTTAGGATTTGTGGCCAAGGTACCAGGGAAGTGGGGGTTTGCTGGGATGGGCATGCAGAGTTCTCCTACTCTGAATGGTTTCCGAAGGTCCAAGTGGAACAGTTTCCTTCTGGATGGCAGGATGAGTCCTCTGCTGTTGCTCAGGTGTCCCCAATCCCTGGGGTTTTCGAGCCAGGCCTCTGGGGACAGACCCCTCAGAAACCAACCTAGGGTTAGGGTTAGGGCCTAGGAGTATGGGTAGCCAGATCTGCCTGTGCTGTGGTGAGCATCCTGGGACTCTGAGTTGAGGGCGTGTGTCAGGGTGAGTGTCAGGCTCAGAGTTTGTGTCCAGGGGGACACTGAATGTGATGGTTCCCTGGGATGGGCATGCAGAGTTCTCCTCCCCTGAAAGCTCTCCAGAGTTCCAAATGGTGTGGTTTCCTTCTGGGTGGCAGGCTGATTCCTCTGGTATTGCTCAGCTGTCCCCAATCCCTAGGGTTTTCAAGCCAGTCCTCTGGGGACAGACCCCTCAGAAGCCAACCTAGGGTTAGTGTTAAGGCCTCTGGACATGGCAGGCCCGATCTGCCGGCTCTGTAGCGAGCTTCCCAGTGTTTTGAGTTCAGGGCATGGGTCAGGGTGAGTTGTAGGCCTTGGGTTTGTGGCCAAGGTCCCTGTGAAAGTGGGGGTTCGCTGGAATGGGCATGCAGAGTTCTACTCTGAATGGTTTCCAGAGTTCCAAATGGGGTGGTTTCTTCTGGGTGGCAGGCCGAATCCTCTTGTATTGGTCAGCTATCCTGAATCCCTGGGGTTTTCGAGCCAGACCTGTAGGGACAGACCCCTAGAAGCCATCCTAGTGTTAGGGTTAAGGCCTAGGGTCATGGCAGGCCCTATCTATTGGCATGCTGTGGCAGGTCTCCCAGAGGTCTGTGTTGAGGTCGTAGGTCAGATTGAGTGTCCAGCTTAGGGTTTGCAGCCAGGGGCTGCTCTGCTTGCCCTTCCAAGTGAAACCCCACATTCAGCGGCCCCCTACCCTCAAAGCTGGAGCCTGACACTCACCTTGATCCACATCCTCAGCTCAGACTCTCAGGAAACTCACCACAGCCACGGCATATCAGGCCTGCCATGACCCTCAGCCATAATCTTAACAATCGCTTGGCATCTGTGGGCCATGTTGCCAGAGGTCTGACTCTAAAGCCCCAGGGACTGGGGACATCTGAGTAATACTGGAAGATTCAGCC
The DNA here is from genome assembly GCF_003265705.2 of Callorhinus ursinus. Classification (NCBI taxonomy): domain Eukaryota; kingdom Metazoa; phylum Chordata; class Mammalia; order Carnivora; family Otariidae; genus Callorhinus; species Callorhinus ursinus. The sequence goes on along the minus strand of NW_027397211.1, from coordinate 71,309 downwards.
TGCCTCCCAGAAGGAAACTGCACCATTTGGAACTCGGGTTAGGTTTCAGTGTAGGAGAACTCTCATGCCCATCCCAGCGAATCCCCACTTTCCACGTCCCCCTGCCTGCAAACCCTGAGCTTGACACTCACCCTGACCCATGCCCTCAACTCAGACGCCCTGAAGCTGCTACAGCATGGGCAGATTAGGACTGAAATGATCCTAGGCCATAATCCTATCCCTAAGTTAGCTTCTGAGGTTGTCCCCAGAAGCCTGGTTGCAAAGCCTCAGGGATTACAAAAACTGAGCAATACCAGAGGACTGGGTTTGCCAAAAAGAAGGCAAATGCACTATTTGGAAATCTGGAAAGCATTCAGAGCAGAACTCTGAATGCCAATCCCAGCGAACCCACACATGCTGTGCCCCCTGGCAGCAAAACGTGAGCCTGACACTCAACCTGACCCACGCCCTCAAGAGAAACACCTGGTAAGCTCGCCACAGTGTCAGCAGATCGGACCTGCCATGAGCCTAGGCTGAAACCTGACCGTCGTTTGTCTTCTGAGGGCTCTGTCCCCAGAGGTATGGGTCCAAAGCTCCAGTGATTTGCCATAGCTGAGCAATCTCAGAGGATTCAGCCTGCCTCCCACCAGAAACCATGCCATTTAGAACTCCAGAAATGTTTCAGAGGAGAAATCTGCATGCCCATCCAAGCAAAACCCCACATTCAACAGCTACCGACCCACACACCCTGAGCCTGAGAGTCACCCTGACCCATGTCTTCAACTCAAACCCCCCTGTAGCTGGCCACAGCGTGGGCAGATCAGGGCTGAAAACACACTGGGCCATAATCCTATCCCTAGTTTGGCTTCTGAGGACTGTCCCAAGAAGCCTGGCTGCACAGCCCCATGGTTTGCAAAAAGTGAGCAATACCAGAGGACTGAGCTTGCCAAAGGAAAGCAAACGCACCATTTAGAACTCCAGAGAGCTTTCAGAACAGGAGAACTCTGAATGCCCATCCCAGAGAACCCACATTTTCTGCGCCCCCTGGTGGCAAACCCTGAGCCTGACACTCAACCTGACACACGCCCTCAAGAAAACCCATGGGTAACCTCGCCACAGTGCCAGCAGATTGGGCCTGCCATGCCACTAGGCCCTAACCCTAACTATCGCTTGGCTCCTGAGGGGTCTTCCCTAGGTCCCTGGCTCCAAAGCCCCAGGGATTTGGGACACCTGAGGAATACCGGAGACTCAGCCTGAAACCAAAAAGGAAAATGCACCCTTTGGAATATGAAAGCATTCAGAGCAGGAGAACTCTGCATGCACATCTCAGTGAACCCCCACATTAAGTGGCCGCCTTTCTGTATATCCTGACTCTGAATCTCATCCTGATCCATGCCTTCAACTCAGATCCCCTGAAGCTGGCCACAGCATGCAGATCAGGGCTGAAATGACCCTAGGCCGTAATCCTATCCCTAGGTTGGCTTCTGAGGTTCTGTCCTCAGAAGCCTGGTTGCAAGGCCCCAGGGATTACAAAAACTGAGCAATACCAGAGGACTGAGCTTGCCAAAAAGAAGGCAAATGCACTATTTGGAACTCCAGAAAGCATTCAGAGCAGAACTCTGAATGCCCATCCCAGCAAACCCACATTTTCTCCGCCCCCTGGTGACAACCCTCAGCCTGACACTCAACATGACCCACGCCCTCAAGACAAAGCCCAGAAAATCTCGCCACAGTGCCAGCCGATCTAACCTGCCATGCCCCTAGGCCCTCACCCTAACCCTTGTTTGTCTTCTGAGGGGTATTAACCTAGGTCCCTGGCTCCAAAGCCCCAGGGATTTGGGACACCTGAGCAATACCAGAAGACTCAGCCTGACACCAAAAAGGAAAATGCACCATTTGGAACTTCTGAAAGCATTCAGAGCAGAACTCTGCATGCCCATCCCAGCGAAGCCCCACATTAAGTGGCCCCCTGTCTGCATACCCTGAGTCTGATTCTCATGCTGATCCATGCTTTCAACTCAGACCCCCAGGAAGCTGGCCACAGCGCCTGCAGATGGGCCTGTCATACCCCTAGGCCATAAGCCTAACCCTCACTTGGCATCTGATGGCTCCCTCTCCAGAGGCCTGGCTCTAAAGCCCCAGGGATTGGGGGCACCTGAGAAACACTAGAGGATTCAGCCTGCCTCCTAGAAGGAAATTGTGCCATTTGGAACTCTGGAAAGTTTCAGAGTAGAACTCTGCATGCCCATCCCAGCAAAACCCCATTTTTAACAGCCCCTGCCCACAAATCCTGACCCTGATACCTACCCTTTCCCACCCTCTCAACTCATACCCCCTGAAGCTTGCCACAGCATTGGCAGATCAGGACTGAAATGACCCTAGGCCATAATCCTATCCCTAGGTTTGCTCCTGAGGTTGTGTCCCCAGCAGCCTGGCTGCAAAGCCCCAGGGACTGCAAAAACTAAGCAATACTAGAGGACTGACTTGCCAAAAAGAAGGTAAATGCACTATTTGGAACTCCAGAAAGCATTCAGAGCAGAACTCTGAATGCCCATCTTAGCAAACCCACAGTTACTGTGCTCCCTGGCAGCAAACCCTGAGACTGACACTTAACCTGACCCATGCCCTCAAGACAAACCCCCCACAAGCTCACCACAGTGCCAGCAGAACGGGCCTGCCATGTCCCTAGGCCCTCACCCTAATCCTCACTTGGTGTTTGAGCACGCTGTGCCCAGAGGCCTGGCTCTAAAGCTCCAGGGATTTTGGACACCTGAGCAATACCAGAGGAGTCAGCCTGACACCAAAAAGGAAAATGAGCCATTTGGAACTTCTGAAAGCATTCAGAGCAGAACTGCATGCCCATCCCAGCAAAACCCCACATTAAGCAGCCTCATGTCTGCATACCCTTAGTCTGACTTTCACCCTGATCCATGCCCTCAGCTCAGACCCCCAGGAAGCTGGCCATAGCACAGGCAGATCAGGTCTGCCATGCCCCTAGGCCATAACCCTAACCCTCACATGGCTTCTGAGAGCTCTGGCCCCAGAGGCCTGGCTCTAAAGCCACAGAGATTGGGGGCACCTGAGCAATACCAAAGGATTCAGCTTGCCTCTAGAAGGATATTGCACCATTTGCAAATCCGGAAAGCTTCAGAGTAGGAGAACTCTGAATCCCAAGGAATTCACACATTCAGTGGCCCCCTGCCCACAAACCCTGAGTCTGACACTCACCCTTACCCACACCATCAACTCAGACCCCCTGAAGCTCACCACAGCATGGGCAGATCAGTGCTGAAATGACCCTAAGACATAATTCTATCCCTAGGTTGGCTTCTGAGGTTGTGTCCCCAGAAGCCTGGTTGCAAAGCCCCAGGGATTGCAAAAACAGCAATACCAGAGGACTGAGCTTGCCAAAAAGAAGGCAAATGCACTATTTGGAACTTCAGAAAGCATTCAGAACAGAACTCTGAATCCCCATCCCAGTTGACCTACACTTTCTGCGCCACCTGGCGGTAAACCCTGAGACTAACACAACCTGACCCACGCCCTCCAGACAAACCCGGAAAAGCTCACTACAGTGCTGGTTGATCGGACCTGCCATGCCCCTAGGCCCTAACCCTAACCCTCTCTTGGCTTCTGAAGGGTCTTAACCTAGGTCCCTGGCTCCAAGCCCCGGGGATTTGGGACACCTGAGCAATACCAGAAGACTCAGCCTGACACCAAACAGGAAAAGGTGCATTTGGAACTCCTGAATGCATTCAGAGCAGGAGAACTCTGCATGCTCATCCCAGCAAACCCCCACATTAAGTGGCCCCCGTCTGCATGCCGAGTCTGACTCTCACCCTCATCCATTCCCTCCACTCTGACCCCCAGGAAGCTGGCCACAGTGCTGGCAGTTCGGGCCTGCTATGCCCCTAGGCCCTAACCATAACCATAGGTTGGCTCCAGAGCAGTTTGTTCCAGAGGCCTAGCTCCAGAGCCCCAGGGATTGGGGACACCTGAGCAATACCAGAGGACTCAGCCTGCCACCCAGAAAGAAACCCTACCATTTGGAACTTCAGAAAAGATTCATAGCATGCCCTAACCCTAACCCTGTGTTGGCTTCTGTGGGCTCTGTCTCCAGAGGCCTGTAAGTAAAGCCCCAGGGATTGAGGACACCTGAGAAATACCAGAGAACTCAGCCTGCCACCCAGAAGGAAACTGTCTCATTTGGAACTCCAGAAAGAATTCAGAGCAGGAGAACTCTGCATGCCCATCCCAGCGAAACCCCATTTTAGCGGGCCCCTGGTGGCAAACCCTGAGCCTGACACTCACCCTGACCCATGCCTTCAACTCAGACCCCCAGGAAGCATGACACAGCATGGGCAAATGTGGCTAAAATGATCCTAGGCCCTTATCCTAAACCTATGTTGGCTTCTGAGGGATCTGTCCCCAGAGGCCTGGCTCCAAAGTCCCAGGGACCTTAGCAATACCAAAGGACTCAGGCTGTCACCCAGAAGGAAACCATGCCATTTGGAACTCTGGAAAGCCTCCAGAGCAGGAGTACACTGCATGCACCTTAAAGTGTACTTGCACTTTCATCAGCCCCCTGGCCACAAACCCTGAGCCTGATACTCACCCTTACCCAGTCCCTCAATTCAGACCCCCGGGAAGCTTGCATAGTGCCCGTAGATTCAGTCTGCCAAACCGCTAGTTCCTACAGTAACCTAGGTTTCCTTCTCAGGAGGTGGTCCTCAGAGGCCTGTTTCCAAAGCCCCAGGAATTGGGGCCATCCGATCTGTACCAGAAGACTCAGCCTCACACCCAGAAGGAAACCTCACCATTTGGACACCAGAAAGCATTCAGGGCAAGAGAAATCTGCATGCCCATCCCATCAATCTCCCACATTCAGTGGCCCACAGGCCTAAAACCCTGGGCCTGGCACTCACCCTGACTCACGTCACAACTCAGCCCCCTTGGAAGCTTGCCACAGTGCTGATAGATCGGGCCTGTCATGCACCTAAGCCCTAACCTTAACCATATTTTGGCTTCAGAAGGGTCTGTCCCCAGAAGCCTTCCTCTAAACTCTAGGGAGTGGGGACAACTGAGCAATACCAGAGGACTCAACCTGCCACGCAGAAGGAAACCTTGCCATTGGGAACTCTGGAAAGCATTCAGAGCAGGAGAACTCTGCATGCCCATCCCAGCAAACCCCCACTTTCAGCGACCCCCTGGCTGCAAACCATGAGCCCAACACTCACCCAGATTCTTGCCCTCACTCCAGACCCTGGGGAAACTCCACACAGTGAGGGCAGATCGGGCCTGCCATGTCCCTAAGCCCTAATACTAACCCTAGCTTGGCTTCTGAGTGGTTAGATCCCTAGGGGCCTAGCTCCAAATCCCCAGGGATTGGTGACACTGGAGCAATACCAGAGGACTCAGCATGCCACCCAGATGGAAACAGTGCCATTTAGATCTCCAGAAAGCGTTCAGAGCAGGAGGACACTGCATGCCCATCCTAGCAAACCCCCACTTTCCGCGGCCCCCTGGCTATAATCCCTGGCCTGACATTCATCCTGATCTACGCCCTCAATGCAGCAACATGTGTATGTTGAGGGGGGAATGTATGAGTCAAAGAAATGGAGGACAACACAAGTAAATGGAAGTATACGCCCTGCTCATTAACCAGAAGAGTTAACAATGTTCACATGTCCATTGCAACCAAAGCAATCTACAAATATGATGAAATTCCTATCTGAATTCCAATGTCATTATACAAAGAAATAGAAGGCAGTCCTAAAATTTGTGTGGAATCACGAAAGACCCCAAAAACCCAGAGAAATCTGGAGAAAGAAGAAAAGAGCAGGAGTCACCACACTCCCAGATTTCAAGCTAGATTACAAAGCTGTGCTCATCAAAACTGTATGGTGCTGGCCTAGACACAGACACAGAGGTCAATGGAACAGAATAGAAAGCTCAGGAAATGATATTCATAGCACTTCTGGCAGTTACTCATTAGAGTCAGTATATTAAAGGTATACTCAAACTTAGCTCTGATATAATTATTATTAACTCTGAATGGGAATTAATATTTGTGTCCTGTTTCAACAGCTGATTCCAATAAATGCATTTCTTTAAACTTGTTTTATATAAATATTATTAATGATTTAGAATCCACATTTTTAAGAAATATTTAAATCACTTTAATAAACCTATCATGGAAAAGGAAGTGGAGATATCAATCATCACAACTGACAGCATCACAAAAGACAATCAGACACAATCTCCTATCTGATGGAAGAATATAACACTTATTGAGTAGTTCTGCCCAAATGTTAACCTGTTGAAAGCTATAGATCCAGCAAGTCATTCACAAAAACACAGATGTCAGAGAACTGTCCTAACAAATAGTATGAACATGTAATCAACAAAGTCCACACTGCATATATTCCTACAGGAAAAATACTTTCCCAAAAAATAAACTGTAAAACAAAAAAAAAAATGAAGAAGGGGAAGAAGGAGATGGAGGAGGAGGTTAAGGAGAAGGGGAAGAAAGCTGAGAAATGAACCCACACATGTATGGCCTTAACTGATGACACAGGAGCAGAAAATATACAACGGGGAAAGGACTGCCTCTTCAGTGAACGGTCCTGGAAAACTGCACACTACATGCAGAAGAATGTAACTGGATCACTTTCTTACACCGCACATCAAAATTTTAAATGGATGAATGACTTGACTATAAGACCTGAATCCATAAACCTCCAAGAAGAAAACACAGGTACTAAGTTTCTCAACATTGGTTTTAACAAAGAGTCTTTTAGATCAGACACCAAAAGCAAAGGCAACAAATGCAAAAATAAACAAGTGGAACGACATCAAACTGAAATCTTCTGCACAGCAAAAGAAACCATCAAAAACTTAAAAGGCGACCTACCCAATGAGAAAAAAAAATCTGCAAATCATATGTGTGAGAAGAGGCTAATATCCAAAATACGCAAAACACTTTTACAAATCAAAACAAACAAAGAGACCCGTATAAAGAATGGGGAGAATATGTGAATAGATACTTTTCAAAGATGGCACCCAGGTGGCCAACAGACACAGGAAAAGTTGTTCAACATGACTAATCATCGTCAGGGAAACATAAGTCAAACCCGCAATCCACTATCACCTCACGACTGTTGGAACAGCAATCATCCCAGAGACAGACACCAGGTGTGGTCAAGGGTTTGTAAACAAGGGGACCCTGTGCACTGTTGGTGGGAATGTAAACTGGTGCAGCCACTGTGACAAACAGTATGGAGGTTCCTGAAAAAATAAATACAACTACCACATGACACAGTGATTGCTCTGAGTGCATTTATTTGGAGAACACAAAAGCACTACCTCAAAAAGACAGATGCACTTGCATGTTCACTGCAGCATTAGTCACAGTAACCAGACATAGAAAAAGAGACCTTGGGAGCATTATGCTAAGTAACTCAGACACAGAAAGACAGATACCAGATGCATTCACATACATTCTACATGGAAAAAAAAATACTGAACACATAGATACTGAGAACAGACTGGTGGTTGCCAGAATTGGGGATGGGGGGGGGGGACTGAGGAAGGTGGCCAAAGGCGCAATGTTTGAGTGATACAATCCATAAGTCATGGAACGTTCTATGCAGCATGGAGACTAAAGCTCACCCTGCAGGATGGAGTACAGGTTCCCCCATTATTTGAAAGTACAGTGTTCCTAGGGAACCGTTCACAGCAGGAATGGTGTAAACCAAAGGAGGAATTACCATTCATTTATACAGAAAAATTAGTGAACGTGCTTAGACTCCAAAAATGACTTTTCTGGCTTTTCTTAGACCTCAGGACAAAACTTCCTAACGGATGCCGAAAATAAATGGAGATAAACCACAGCAGATACTCACAGACACAATTCAAAGTACTGGTAACTAGACGCAGAGGGTGGTTCCCAGGAAGAACCTGGTTGGGGTGCACGTTGCCTCTGTAGTGGCTCCCCACAAAACAGATGCTGAACGCGATGCTCACTTTTTGACTTTATTCATAAGAGGGAAATCCTCTTCAGGTTTCTTCCTGTTACTGAGGACAGGTAATGATGTAGATCTTTCAAAAAAAACCAAGTCTCTTACCGTGAACTTTTAAAAAGTGGGGAATACTTGTATTTGAAAGTTGCTGAGGGGTGTGGGAGGGGGGAAAAGAGGGCGGAGGAGTAGAGGACCCAATTCCAACTGGTCCCCGGAATTGAGCTAGATATCTACCAGACCACTCTGAGTTTCCATGAAATCAGCCTAAGATGTAAGAAGTTAGATCTGGATCTCTACAAACAGAATATCACAGGTGGTTGGTTTCAAGGTACGAAGCATGGAGCCATGATTCTGTGGGCAGATATCGGAGGATAAATGGCAGCGGGAGGGAGCCTGGCAATAGGGATCCTACACCACTGGTGAGTGACAGCCTTGTGCGCTGGGGACGGGACACAGACTTGCAGACCGGTAGCGGCAGGGAAAGGACTTTAGGGCAGCATACTAGATGGAAACCAGAGCGGTGGGGTCACACGTGCAAACTGGGAGCATCTGGTGATTTTAGAAACACAAAGGGCAGAGATGTTCCCCGACCTGGAGGCAGGACTGGCAGTGCTGCAAAGGGGCTCACAACCCAGGACGCTGCAGTTTATAACAGCACAGACAGAAACGGAGATAGTGTCACCTGGAGAGCTCACTGAAGAACAGACTGCGATCTCTCTGCTCTGAGGCAGAGGGTTGGAAATGGTCTCTTCTGCTCTGACTCTCAGAAGAGATGTGGAAAGCTGCCAGGGAAAGCCATCAGAGAACAAAAGCCCCCCAAAACTGTTCCCACTGAGCCCATCCCCCGCCACAGGGGAGGCAGGACAACTCTGCTCAAACAGGGTTGCCTGAGTAACAGCAGGACAGGCACCTCCCCCAGAAGACAGGCTGGAAGAACAAGAGGCCAACAACCCTAAGGTCCCTAGAAAACAGGTGCATCATGCTTGGGTTCTGGTCAATAATTTGGACTCTATACATTCCCTCAAACACCCATCAACAGAATGACTAGGAGCAGGAACCGCCGAAATAGAAAAGACTGAGAGATTATGACTTATGTTGCAGATTTACAAATGGATACAGATATAATCAAGATGTTGGAGATGGAATTCAGGCTAGCAATTGTGAAGACAATGGAGAAATTGATTAATGGCAACGTAGAGTCTCTAAGGGCAGAAATGAAAGCTGAATTGGCAGAACTTAAAAATGCTATCAATGAGATCCAATCCAATTTAGATAATCAAACAGCTAGGGTAAGTGAGGCAGAAGACTGAATTAGTGAAGTGGAAGACCATTTAATAGACAAGAAGGGAAAAGAGGAGGCCAGGGAAAAACATCTCAGAATCCATGAAAATAGAATCAGAGAAATAAGTGACACCATGAAACCTTCCAATATCAGAATAAATGGAATCCCGGAGGGAGTAGAGAAAAAGAGAGAGGAATAGAAGATATATTTGAGCAAATTGTAGCTGAGAACTTCCCTAATCTGGGGAATGAAACAAACATTCATGTCCTAGAGGCAGAGAGGACCCCTTCCAAGATCAAGGAAAACAGGCCAACACACTGACATGTAATAGTAAAACTCCCAAGTCTTAGAACCAAGGAAAGCATCTTAAGGGCAGTTAGGGGGAAGAGATTCCTTACGTACAGAGGGAGGAACATCAGAATAACATCAGATATATCCAGAGACCTGCCAAGCCAGAAAGGCCTGGCAAGACATATTCATGATACTAAACAAGAAGAACATGCAGCCAAGAATACTTTATCTGGCAAGGCTGTCATTTAGAATGGATGGAGAGATGCAGAACTTCCAAGACTGGCAGAAAAAGAAAATATGTGACCACTAAGCCGGCCCTGCAAGAAATATTAAGGGGGGTTCTATAAAAGGAGAAAGACTCCAGAAGTGATATACAACAGAAATTTACAGGGACAATCTATAAAAACAACGTCTTCACAGGCAACATGATGACAATTAATTCATATCATTCAATAATCACTCTCAATGTGAATGGCCTAACTGCTCCCATAAAACGGCACAGGGTTGCAGATCGGATAAAAAGAGAGGACCCATCCATATGCTGTCTACAAGAGAGTCATTTTGAACCTAAAGATACATCCAGACTGAAAGTGAAGGGATGGAGATCCATCTTCTGTGGCAGCGGACTTCAAAAGAAAGCTCGGGTAGCAATTCTTACATCAGACAAATTAGATTTTAAACTAAAGTCTGTAGTTGGAGACACAGAAGGACACTATATCATTCTTAAAGGGTCTATTCAACAAGAAGATCTAACAATTGTAAATATCTATGTCCCCAACATGGGAGCAGCCATCTACATAAGCCAACTGTTAACCAAAATAAAGAGTCATATTGATAACAATACGTTAATGGTAGGAGACCTCAATACTCCACTCTCAGCAATGGACAGATCATCTAAGCAGAAAATCAACAAGGAAACAAGAGCTTTGCTTGACAGACTGGACCAGATGGACCTCAAAGATATATACAGAACATCCCACCCTAAAACAACAGAATACTCATTTTTCTCAAGTACACATGGAACTTTCTCCAGAATAGACCATATACTGGGACACAAATCAGGTCTCAACTGATAACAAAAGACTGAGATTATTCCCTGCATATTCTCAGACCACAATGCTTTAAAACTGGAGCTCCAGAGTGGAGCAAGATGCCGGAGAAGTAGGAGACCTGGATTTCATCTGCTCTCAGGAATTCAGCTGAATAGGGATCAAACCATTCTTAACACCTACGAACTCAACAGGAGATCGAAGAGAAGAATAGCAACAACTTTCTGAACAGAAAAGCGACCACTTACTGGAAGGTAGGACGTGTGGAGAAGTGAATCCAAGGCGATATTTGGGAGGATAGACGGCGGGGGAGGGGGCCTCCGTCGGCCGCTTCTGGCAACTGATAGAGCAGCGTAGCACAAAATCAGAACTTTTAGAAGTCGGCTCTGCTGAGGGACGTCGCTCCAGTGGCTAAGCGGGGGGTGGAATCCTCCCGGGACAGTGTGGTCTCAGGACTCTCGGGGTCACAGAAAGACCAGGGGTGCCTGAGTGCGGCAGAGCTCCCAGGTATTGGAGCGGGGAAGCCGGCTGCAGAGACGGAGCCAAGGCGCGGGCTCTCAGCTCGGGGTTGCCATAAACTGTGATCGGCGACACAGTCGGGCCACTGCTCCTGCAGCAGGGACCCAACAAGCGGCAGATCCGGGGAGACTCCCCTCCCTCCCCTGGGAGGAGCGGCGCAGAAGCCCTCCACAGGTATCTGCTGGGTTTGGAGACTCCACACTGAGTCGGGTGCCAGAGATAGAAATGCTCGGTCACAGGCCAGGTGAGCACAGAGTGCGGCCGGAGACCGGGAACACAGGAGTGACTGACTGCTCTTCTCTGGGGGTGCACTGAGGAGTGGGGGCCCAAATTCTCAGCTCCTCTGAATGGAGATTGAGAGGACACCAATTTCACTCTCATCCTCCAAAGCTGTATGGAAAGCTTGCAGGGAACAAAAGCTCCCAAGAGCAAACCTGAGCAGATTGCTTAGCCCGGACCGGAAAGGGCAGGGAAATTCCGCCTCCAGCAAAGACATATGGGAACCACCGCAACAGGCCCCTCCCCCAGAAGATCAGCAGGAACAGCCAGCAAGCCAAGACCAAGTTTACTGATCAAGGAGAACGGGAGAAATCCAGTGCTAGGGGAATACTGCACATAGAATTCATGGCTTTTTTTTACCATGATTCATTAGTTTTTCAAAGTTATTTTTTAACTGTTTTTTTTTTTTTAGTTTTTTTTTTTCCCTTTTTCAACCAACATCGTATCAATCCCTTTTTTGAAAAAAAAAACATTTTTATTTTTCATTTTTAGAGTCATATTCTATCCCTCCATAGTAGATACCCTTATTTTTGGCATATATATATATATACAAGTTGTTCTCTCTTTAAAATTTTGATATACAGTTTCTTCTAACAGATCAAAATATACCCTAAATCACTAGTGTATGGCTTTGTTCTAGTCTTCTGCCTGATCACATTCTCTCCTTTTTTTTTTCAATCTTCTTTCTTTTTTCAAACAACTTCTTATCTTATCAATTCCTTTTATAAAATCTTTTATACTTTTCATCTTTACAGTCATCTTCCATCCCTTCATTGTATCAACCCTTTTTTGTACATATATACGTCTTTCTTTCTTTAAAATTTTAGGAGGCACTTTCTCTAACAGACCAAAATACACCCAAAATCTAGTGTGTGGCACTGATCTATGCACTAGCGTGATCATATTTGATCATATTCTCTCTTTTTTTTTGTTTTGTCCTGATTTTGTTTCTTTTTATCTTTTTCTTTTCCTTTTTTTCTCTTTCTTTTTTCTTTCTTTCCCTTCCTTTTCCCCTGCTTTCAGCTCTTTTCTGATTTGTTTAGAGTATATTTGCTGGGGACATTGTTAACCTGTTAGCATTCTGTTCTCTCATTCATCTATTCTCCTCTGAACAAAATGACAAGACGAAAAAAATCACCTCAGCAAAAAGAACAGGAGGTAGTACCATCTGCCAGGGACCTACTCAACACGGACATTAGTACGATTTCGGACCTAGAGTTCAGAATCATGACTCTAAAGATACTAGCTGGGCTTGAAAAAAGCATGGAAGTTCTTAGATAAACCCTTCCTGGAGAAATAAAAGAACTAAAATCTAACCAAATTGAACTCAAAAAGGCTATTAATGAAGTGCAATCAAAAAATGGGAGCACTAACTGCTAGGATAAATGAGGCAGAAGAGAGAATCAGCGATATAGAAGACCAAATGATGGAGAATAAAGAAGCTGAGAAAAAGAGAGATAAACAACTACTGGATCAGGAGAGCAGAATTCGAGAGATAAGTGATACGATAAGACGAAACAACATTAGAATAATTGGGATCCCAGAAGAAGAAGAAAGAGAGAGAGGGGCAGAAGGTATATTGGAGCAAATTATAGCAGAGAACTTCCCTAATGTGGGGAAGGAAACAGGCATCAAAATCCAGGAGGCACAGAGAAACCCCCTAAAAATCAATAAAAATAGGTCAACACCCCGAAATCTAATAGTAAAATTTACGAGTCTCAGAGACAAAGAGAAAATCTTGAAAGCAGCTCGGGAGAAGAGATAGGTAACCTATAATGGTAGAAACATTAGATTGGCAACAGACCTATCCACAGAGACCTGGCAGGCCAGAAAGGACAGGCATGATATCTTCAGAGCACTAAACGAGAAAAGTATCCAAGAATCCAGCTAGGCTGTCATTGAAAATTCAAGGAGAGATAAAAATCTTCCAGGACAAACAAAAACTAAAGGAATTTGCAAACACAAAACCAGCCCTACAAGAAATATTGAAAGGGGTCCTCTGAGCAAAGAGAGAGTCTAAAAGCAGCATAGACCAGAAAGGAACACAGACAATATACAGTAACAGTCACCTTACAGGCAATACAATGGCACGAAATTCATATCTTTCAATAGTTACCCTGAATGTAATTGGGCTAAATGCCCCAATCAAAAGACACAGGCTATCAGATTGGATTAAAAAACAAGAGCCATCAATACGCTGTTTGCAAGAGACTCATTTTAGAACCAAAGGCACTCCCAGATTGAAAGTGAGGGGGTGGAAAACCATTTGCCATGCTAATGGACACCAAAAGAAAGCTGGGGTGGCAATCCTCATAACGAACAAAGTAGATTTTAATCCAAAGAGTGTAATAAGAGATGAGGAAGGATACTATATCCTACTTAAAGGGTCTATCCAACAATATCTAACAATTGTAAATATCTATGCCCCTAACATGGGAGCAGCCAATTAATAACAAAAGAAAAGAAACACATTGACACCAATACAATAATAGTGGGGGACTTTAACACCCCCCTGACTGAAATGGACAGATCATCTAAGCAAAAGATCAACAAGAAAATAAAGACTTTAAATGACACACTGGACCAAATGGACTTCACAGACATATTCAGAATATTCCATCCCAAAGCAACGGAATACACATTCTTCTCTAGGGCCCATGGAATATTCTCCAGAATAGATGACATCCTAGGTCACAAATCAGGTCTCAACCAGTACCAAAAGATTGGGATTATTCCCTGCATATTTTCAGACCACAATGCTTTGAAACTAGAACTCAACCACAAGAGGAAAGTCGGAAAGACCTCAAATACATGGAGGCTAAAGAGCATCCTACTAAAGAATGAATGGGTCAACCAGGAAATTAAAGAAGAATTAAAAAAATTCATGGAAACCAATGAAAATGAAAACACAACTGTTCAAAATCTTTGGGATACAGCAAAGGCAGTCCTGAGAGGAAAGTATAGAGCAATACAAGCCTTTCTCAAGAAACAAGAAAGGCGTGCTCACTTCGGCAGCACATACACTAAAAAAGAAACAAGAAAGGTCTCAAATACACAACTTAACCTTACACCTAAAGGACTTAGAGATAAAACAGCAAATAAAGCCTAAACCCAGCAGGAGAAGAGCAATTATAAAGATCAGAGCAGAAATCAATGAACTAAAAACCAAAAGAACAGTAGAACAGATCAACGAAACTAGGAGCTGGTTCTTTGAAAGAATTAACAAGATTGATAAACCCCTGGCCAGACTTATCAAAAAGAAAAGAGAAATGACCCAAATCAACAAAATCATAAATGAAAGAGGAGAGATCATAACCAACACCAAAGAAATACAAACAATTATAAGAACATATTATGAGCAACTGTATGCCAGCAAATTAGATAACCTGGAAGAAATGGATGCATTCCTAGAGATGTATCACTACCAAATTTGAACCAGGAAGAAATAGAAAACCTAAACAGACCTATAACCACTAAGGAAATTGAAGCAGTCATCAAAAATCTCCCAACAAACAAAAGCCCAGGCCAGATGGATTCGCAGGGGAATTCTACCAAACATTTAAAGATGAATTAATACCAATTCTCCTGAAACTGTTCCAAAAAATAGAAATGGAAGGGAAACTTCCAAACTCATTTTATGAGGCCACCATTAGCTTGATCCCCAAACCAGACAAAGACCCCATCAAAAAGGAGAATTACAGACCAATATCCTTGATGAACATGGATGCAAAAATTCTCACCAAAATACTAGCCAATAGGATCCAACAGTACATTAAAAGGATTATTCACCACGACCAAGTGGGATTTATCCCTGGGCTGCAAGGTTGGTTCAACATCCACAAATCAATTAATGTGATCCAATACATTAATAAAAGAAAGAACAAGAATCATATTATCCTCTCAATAGATGCAGAAAAAGCATTTGACAAAGTACAGCATTCTTTCTTGATCAAAACTTCTCAGAGTATAGGGATAGAGGGTACATGCCTCAATATCATAAAAGCCATCTATGAAAAACCTACAGCGAATATCATTCTCAATGGGGAAAAGCTAAGAGCTTTTCCCCTAAGGTCAGGAACACGGCAGGGATGTCCACTACCACCACTGCTATTCAACATAGTATTAGAAGTCCTAGCCACAGCAATCAGACAACAAAAAGAAATCAAAGGCATCCAAATCGGCAAAGAGGAAGTCAAACTCTCACTCTTTGCAGATGATATGATACTTTATGTGGAAAACCCAAAAGACTCCACCCCAAAACTGCTAGAACTCATACAGGAATTCAGTCAAGTAGCAGGCTATAAAATCAATGCACAGAAATCAGTGGCATTCCTATACACCAACAACAAGACAGAAGAGAGACAAATTAAGAAGTCGATGCCATTTGCAATTGCACCCAAAACCATAAGGTACCTAGGAATAAATTTAACCAAAGAGGCAAAGAATCTGTACTCAGAAAAGTATAAAATACTCATGAAAGAAATTGAGGAAGACACAAGGAAATGGAAAAACGTTCCATACTCATGGATTGGTAGAACAAACACTGTGAAGATGTTAATGCTACCCAGAGCAATCTACACATTCAGTGCAATCCCCATCAAAATACTATCCACTTTTTTCAAAGAAATGGAACAAATAATCCTAAAATTTGTATGGAACCAGAAGAGACCCCGAATAGCCAGAGGAATGTTGAAAAAGAAAAGCAAAGCTGGCGGCTTCACAATTTCAGACTTCCAGCTCTATTACAAAGCTGTCATCATCAAGACAGTATGGTACTGGCACAAAAACAGACACATAGATCAATGGAACAGAATCGAGAGCCCAGAAATGGACCCTTGACTCTATGGTCAACTCATCTTTGACAAAGCAGGAAAGAATGTCCATTGGAAAAAAGACAGTCTCTTCAACAAATGGTGTTGGGAAAATTGGACAGCCACATGCAGAAGAATGAAACTGGACCACTTCCTTACACCACACACAAAAATAGACTCCAAATGGTTGAAAGACCTAAACGTGAGACAGGAGTCCATCAAAATCCTAAAGGAGAACACAGGTAGCAACCTCTTCGACCTCAGCCGCAGCAACTTCTTCCTAGAAACATCGCCAAAGGCAAGGGAAGCCAGGGCAAAAATGAACTATTGGGATTTCATCAAGAGAAAAAGCTTTTGCACAGCCAAAGAAACAGTCCACAAAACCAAAAGACAACCGACAGAATGGGAGAAAATATTTGCAAATGACATATCAGATAAAGGGCTAGTATCCAAAATCTATAAAGAACTTATCAGACTCAACACCCAAAGAACAAATAATCCAATCAAGAAATTGGCAGAAGATATGAACAGACATTTTTCCAAAGAAGACATCCAAATGGCCAACAGACAGATGAAAAATTGTTCAACATCGCTCGGTATCAGGGAAATCCAAATCAAAACCTCAATGAGATACCACCTCACACCAGTCAGAATGGCTAGAATTAACAAGTCCGGGAACGACAGATGTTGGCGGGGATGTGGGGAAAGGGGAACCCTCCTACACTGTTGGTGGGAATGCAAGGTGGCGCAACCACTCTGGAAAACAGTATGGAGGTTCCTCAAACAGTTGAAAATAGAGCTACCATATGATCCAGCAATTGCACTACTGGGTATTTACCCCAAAGATTCAGATGAAGGGATCCGAAGGGGTACGTGCACCCCAATGTTTTTAGCAGCAATGTCCACCATAGCCAAACTGTGGAAAGAGCCAAGATGTCCATCGACAGATGAATGGATAAAGAAGAGGTGGTATATATACATAATGGAATATTATGCAGCCATCAAAAGGAATGAGATCTTGCCATTTGCAACGACGTGGATGGAACTGGAGCGTGTTATGCTGAGTGAAATAAGTCAATCAGAGAAAGACATGTATCATATGACCTCACTGATATGAGGAATTCTTAATCTCAGGAAACAAACTGAGGGTTGCTGGAGTGTTGGGGGGGTGGGAGGGATGGGGTGGCTGGGTGATAGACATTGGGGAGGATATGTGCCATGGCGTGTGCTGTGAATTGTGCAAGACTGTTGAATCACAAATCTGTGCCTCTTGAACATATAATGCAATATATGTTAAGAAAAAAAAAAAGAAGAAGATAGCAGGAGGGAAAGAATGAAGGGATGGAAATTGGAGGGGGAGACCAACCATGAGAGACGATGGACTCTGAAAAACAAACTGAGGGTTCTATAGGGGAGGTTGGGGGGATGGGTTAGCCTGGTGATGGGTATTAAAGAGTATTAAAGGGTACGTTCTGCGTGGAGCACTGAGTGCTATAAACAATGAATCATGGAACACTACATCCAAATCTAATGATGTAATGTATAGTGATTAACATAAGAATAAAAAATTAAAAATATATATAAAACTGGAACTCCATCAGAAGAAAAAATTTGGCAGAAATTCAAACACTTAGAAGCTAAAACCACTCTGCTCAAGAATGTTTGGGTCAACCAGGATATCAAAGAAGTACTTAAACAATTCATGGAAATCAATGAGAATGAAAACACATCGGTCCAAAACTTATGTGATACTGCAAAGGCGGTCCTAAGGCGGAAATACATAGCCATCCAAGCCTCCCACAAAAAAAAAAATAGAAAAATCCCGAATTCATCAACTAACTCTACACCTTAAAGAACTAGAGAAGAAGAAATAAAAGATGCCTAAGCCACGCATTAGAAGAGAAATAATTAAGATTAGAGCAGAGATCAATGAATTAGAAACCAGAAACGTAGTAGATCAGATCAATGAAACTAGAAGCTGGTTCTTTGAAAGAATTAATAAGATCGATAAACCACTGGCCAGACTTATCCAAAACAAAAGAGAAAGGACCCAAATTAATAAAATTATGAATGAAAGGAGAGAGATCACGACTAACACCAAGGAAATAGAAACAATTATTAGAAATTATTATCAACAACTATATGCCAATAAACTGAGCAATCTGGATGAAATGGAGGCCTTCCTGGAAACCTATAAGCTGCCAAGACTGAAACAGGAAGAAACTGACAACCTGAATAGGCCAATAACCAGGAACGAGATTGAAGCAGTGATCAAAAAACCCCCAAAAAACAAGAGTCCAAGGCCTGATGGATTCCCTGGGGAATTCTACCAAACATTCAAAGAAGAAATAATACCTATTCTACTGAAGCTCTATCAAAAAATAGAAACAGAAGGAAAGCTTCCAGACTCATTCTGTGAGGCCAGCATTACCTTAATCTCCAAAACAGGCAAAGATCCCATCAAAAAGGAGACTTTCAGACCGATAACCCTGATGAATATGGATACCTAAATCCTCAACAAAATCCTAGCTAATAGGATCCAACAATACATTAAAAGGATCATCCACAATGACAAAGTGGGATTTATCCCTGGGATGCAAGGGTGGTTCAACATTCGCAAATCAATCAATGTGATAGAACACATTAATAAGAGGAGGGAGAAGAACCATATGGTCCTCTCAATTGATGCAGAAAAAGCATCTGACAAAATGCAACATCCTTTCCTGATTAAAACTTTTCAGAGTATCGGGATAGAGGGAACATTCCTCAAGTTCATAAAATCCATCTATGAAAAACCCACAGCGAATATCATCCTCAATGGGGTAAAGCTGAGAGCATTTCCCTTAAGATCAGGAACACATCAAGGATGCCCACTCTCGCCCCTATTATTCAACATAGTACTAGAAGTCCTAGCAACAGGAATCAGACACCAAAAAGAAATAAAAGGTATTCAAATTGGAAAAGAGGAAATCAAAATCTCTTTTCGCAGATGACATGATACTTTATGTGGAAAAACCAAAAGACTCCATCCCCAAATTACTAGAACTCGTACAGCAATTCAGTAACGTGGCAGGATATAAAATCAATGCACAGAAATCAGTTGCTTTCTAACACACTAACAATGCAACTGTAGAAAGAGAAATTAGAGAAATGATTCCATTTACAATAGCACCAAAAACCTTAAGATAACTCGGAATACCTAACCAAAGAGGTAAAGATCTATACCCTAGGAACTACAGAACACTCATGAAGGAAATTGAAGAAGACACAAAAAGATGGAAAACAATTCCATGCTCATGGATCGGAAGAATAAACATTGTTAAAATGTCTATGCTACCCAGAGCAATCTATACCTTCAATGCCATCCCAATCAAAATTCCAATGACATTTTTCAAAGTGCTGGAACAAACAATCCTAAAATTTGTATGGAATCAGAAAAGACTCTGAATCGCCAAGGAAATGTTGAAAAAGAAAAACAAAGCTGGGGGCATCATGTTGTCCGATTTCAAGCTATATTACAAAGCTGTGATCAACAAGACAGCATGGTACAGGCACAAAAGCAGACATATAGACCAATGGAACAGAATAGAGACCCCAGATATGGACCCTCAACTCTATGGTCAAATAATCTTTGACAAAGCAGGAAAAAACATGCAGTGGAAAACAGACAGTCTGTTCAATAAATGGTGCTGGGGAAATTGGACAGCCATATGCAAAAGAATTAAACTCGACCATTCTCTAACACCCTACACAAAGATAAACTCAAAATGGATGAAAGACCTCAATGTGAGACAGGAATCCATCAAAATCCTAGAGGAGACCATAGGCAGTAACCTCTTTGACATTGCCCACAGCAACTTCTTTCAAGATACATCTTCAAAAGCTAGTGAAACAAAAGCAAAAATGAACTTTTGGGACTTCACCAAGGTAAAAGCCTTCTGCACAGCAAAGGAAATGGTCAACAAAACAAAGAGGCAACCCACAGAATGGGAGAAGATATTTGCAAAGGACACTACAGATAAAGGGCTGGTATCCAAGATCTAGAAAGAACTTCTCAAACTCAACACCCGAAAAACAAATAATCAAGTCAAAAAATGGGTAGAAGATATGAAAAGGCACTTCTCTGAAGAAGACATACAAATGGCTAACAGACACATGAAAAAATGTTCATCATCATTAGCCATCAGGGAAATTCAAATCAAAACCACATTGAGATACCACCTTACACCAGTTAGAATGGCAAAAATGGACAGGGCAAGAAACAACAATTGTTGGAGAGGCTGTGGAGAAAGGGGAACCCTCTTACACTTTTGGAGGGAATGCAAGTTGGTACAGCCACTTTGGAAAACAGATGAATGGATAAGAATTTGTGGTCCATATATACAATGGAATATTACTCAAACATCAGAAAGGATGAATACCCAACTTTTACATCAGCATGGATGGGACTGGAGGAGAAGATGCTAAGTGAAATAAGTCAAGCAGAGAAAGTCAATTATCCTATGGTTTCACTTATTTGTGGAACATAAGGAATAGAATGAAGGACATTAGGAGAAAGAAGGGGAAAATGAAGGGGGAAAATCGGAGGTAGAGATGAACCATGAGAGACTATGGACTCTGAGAAACAAACAGGGTTTCAGAGGGGAGGGGGGATGGATTAGCCTGGTGATGGGTATTAAGGAGTGTATCTAGTGCATGGAGCACTGGGTGTTATACGACAACAATGGATAGTGGATCACCACTAATGATGTATTGTATGGTGACTAACATAACATAATAAAATTTAAAAAATTAAAAAAGAGAAAGTTGCTGAGGAGGTAGTTGTTAAAAATGTTCTCCCAGACACAAACATTAGCAGATCCACTATGAAATGCACCTTCCTCAGAACGTGGAACATGGACTACCTTCTACCCCCAGAAACCTCTTCTTTCCCTTTCCTCAGGACAACCAAGCAGAGCTGGGAGTTACCCCAATTCCTCCTTTCTCCCATTCCCAATATCTTAACCCATTGGCAAATCCTGTGACCTCCATCTTCAATTCATACCCAGAATAGGACTAACCACTTTTTCCAAGGCCACGTGTCTGGTCCACATTGGAGCCCATCTCTTGCCTGAGTTCCTGGAAAAGTTTCATAATGGACCTCCCCTGTCCATCCTCAACCCTCTGTCATCTGTTCTCAACACTGTAGCCAGGATGGCCCAGTGAAACAGGGTCCCATGGGGTCACAGCACTGCAATGGCTTTCTGTCTCCCTCTGTCCCCTCACTGAGGTCATGTCCTAAGCTGTCTCCTGTGGCCACAGGGCCTTCTTGCTGCTCCTGGACATACCTGGTATGCTCCTGCCCCATGGCCTTTGCACATGCTTTCCCTTCCATTTAGAATGCTCTTGATGTGATATCACTCACCTTCTTTAGATCTTGACTCAAGGATCACCTTCCTAGTGAAGTCCCACCTGGCCCCTATGTGAATAGCAAACACCAGCCTTACATCCCCTGCAGCACCCAGCCCTGTCTCCTGCTCTGTATTTCCGTAGCAGTTATCACAGTCCCCAGTCCCTCTCGGCAGGGCAGAAACGAAGGCCTACACTGACGGTTTCACCACTGACTCCGTCCGATTTCCTGGTCCAAAGCCCCAGGAAAAAGGTGCCCCACGGTTCTTGCACAGCCAGGATGCCCAGGACCAGGGGGTCAACCTACTGCATCCTGAACACCATCAGGAAAATGAGGCACATGAGGAATACACCTGCACGTGGGACCTGAAACCAGACAGGATTACAGGTGAGCACTCACACTTCCTCTCCTTGCCCAAGGTGCTCATCCAAGAAAGCTGAGCAGAGACCCATCCCAGGGTCCAAATCTCCCTGTGGCCAAGGTCATGGGAAACAGACATCTCTCCTCCCTGCACCAATCACCTGTGATTGATGTCCAAAAACCTCCTGTGGTCAGGCAGAGTGGTGCCCCTGTCCCTCTTTCCTGCGACATCATCACAAACCAGGCTTTGCTGCACAGTTTTCAGGAAGGAGCCTGCAGCAGGGTCAGCAGGCCGCCCAGGTTCGGCCTCAGTCTCACATCAGGTCCCATGCAGAACTAGACCTTCATGGAGACTGGTGTCGTGGGTGGCCTCGGATCCTTACAGCAGGAGCTGAGATTTCAGTTCCAAATGAAAAGTGACCTCTTGCACACAGCACAGGAATGTGGAGAGGATTTCTCAGGGGTGGGGCTCTGGAAGAACTACTTCTGCTGACTGAATTCACAGACACCAGGCAGAGGATATCTGCTGTGCCTCTTCTGAGGAAGCAGGGGGCACACTGGGCAAGAATCAATAATGCTGCATGTGGGCTGCTTCCCACCAACCACCTTGCTGAGCTGAGGGCTCAAGAACCAAACAGGAAGTGATTGTCTTATCACATCTGCAGCAGGAGGGCTGGCCAGGAAGGAGAGTCCAGTCCCTGTCCTTGTAGCAAGCTGGCCTGCCCATCATGAGCGATAGTCCACCACCCCGGCATCACAACCTCCCAGCTATCTGATCCGACTACACTGCCAGGCTCAGACCTGCTCACACAGTGAGTCATAAGACCCAGTGACTTCTTTCCACTCCAGCTCAATGCTTCTCACAGAGAAGCAAACTCCAGCCTCACAAATGTGCTCATCATTAGCTCTGGAATTACACTGGCCCACACAGGTGTCCCATCTAGACCACTCCACTAATGCCCTAGGATCTCAAGCCATTTTCAAGCTGTCCTTAGAAAGGCAGGAACTGGCCTGATTAGGCACACCAGCCAAGTGACTCAATATGCTGGAAACTCAAACAACATCCTCCCTGAACACCAGTGTTTCCAAGTCCAAACTTCAAACCTTTGCTCACTGGGCTCTGAACACCATTTCAGCATCAATACTGCTTTTTCAATTCACCTGTCTCCCATTCTTTAAAACTAGAAACGAAGCTCCAGTCACCACTCTGTTTTCCCTTCAGAATAAGGCAAATGATAGAATAAAACACTACGTGTGCACAGAACACTTCTAATCAAAATATAATTCCTTGATCTTTCTCATATGGGCAGCCCTACATTACCCATACTAATGAGATACCACAAGTTCAATCATATATATATATATAATTATATATATTAATCATATATTATATATATATCATTATATTTTATTATATATAATGTATATATTGTTTTTCCTATTGATATTTCTCTCTTGAAGTCAATGTCTATATTGCTTTCCTAAAATAACAGTAATAATAATGACATGGTCACATAAGGGTCTGGGTCTCCACAGCCAGACAACATGTCTCTGGTCGAGATAAGGCTGAAGACACATCCTCAGCCCAGGAAGCAAAGCCCACACCCTCAGGGATCCTGACACGCCTCACGGGTGATGAGTTCCTTTGCTACATGGAGTTGTCCGAGTACAAATGATACAGGCACCCTCCAGCATTCATTCTGTTTTCCTCATAAATTCTCCAGTTCAAGTCGCAAGTGACTCACCGGGTCAAGTTTCCAGAGCCCAGGATGGGCCACCAGGGAAGCAGCTCCCTCAGGGAAGGCTAACAGGGGGCTCGATTTCCTTTGGGAGCACAATGAGCCACTCCCCGAGCTCCTAAAAAACCTGCACTCCTTCTCCATGTGTCCCTCTCACAAAGGGCACGGCACCCTGTTACAGCTCTGAGGCTGTGTTTTACTTTATAATTTCTAATATCAGAATGTGGTTCATGAACACCCACAAAGGATTCTTTTAGTATTTCAGACTATCATTTTCCCGCTGTTTAATTAAAAGAGGAAATAAAAACACACAGATAGCCCCTTCCACTAGCAGGTCCGATTCACTTCACTTATTGAAAGAAGAGCAGGAAATGAAAGAGTAACAGATGTTCTGATGACCTGTCATTTCCATCATCTAAGTTTTGCAACTTCACACACATGCAAAGAAAGAAGCATGAAGAAACGTCTCAGCCTGGCAACTCTGAAGAGTCTGAATTGGAGTGACAGGGACAGACAATGAGGCTGTGTGTGTTGGGTGAGGCCAGTGACACAGACGAAAGTGATCTGCCAGTTCTCCATCTGTGCCTCGGTTTCTGCTCTAAGGCTGAGTCTGTTTCCTCATTTGCCTCTCTCTTCCCCACCCCCCCACTATATTCATCGGTTTTCTTTCTTAAATTTCACATATGAGTGAAGTCATAGGGTATTTGTCTTTTCTTACTGATTTTGGTTAGCTTAATCCACTCTAGATCCATCCACATCCTTGCCAATGGTAAGATTGCATTCTTATTCCATTGTATATATATCTCCCACATCTTATTTATTTATTCATCAGTGCATGGACTTTGGGACTATCTCCATAGTTTGGCTATTGTTGATAATGCTGCTATAAACATCATGGTGCATGTACCCCTTCAAATCTGCATTTTTGTATCCTTTGGATAAATACCTAGGAGTGCAATTCCTGGATCATAGTGTTCTTTTTTTGAGATTTTATTTATTTGTTTGAGAAAGAGAGAATGAGAGACAGAGAGCATGAGAGGGAAGAGGGTCAGAGGGAGAAGCAGACTCCCTGCTGAGCAGGGAGCCCAATGCAGGACTCGATCCCTGGACTCCAGGATCATGACCTGAGCCGAAGGCAGTCGCTTAACCAACTGAGCCACCCAGGCGCCCGGGTGTTCAGGCTCTTCAGGCATACTGTATGAGGTGTAGGAGTCTCAGGATCTGCAATGAAAATCTAGTGGTTGAGGGCACAGCCCTGGCTGGTTATAGAGCTCATGTCCCCAGTCTCAGAAGTAGCTGGTGGCCTCATCTCTCTGGGCCAAGGGATGGCCAGTGCTTCTGTAAACATCCAGAAAAGTGGGAAAGGTCTAGACAGGAAAGGATCATCTGAGTTTTGTGCCCTGCTAAGGCCTCAGTCTTCCCTTTTGTGAAACCAGGATAACTGATAATACTTACTTCACAGGATTTGTTTGCAAATGTAATGAAATAATGTACTTTGAACTTTAAAGAGTTATTATTTTTATTCCACTTGTAGAAGAAGAGAGAAGAAGCCAGGGTGGGGGTGGAATTGAGTGCCCAGTGCTCTTGGATATTACCTCTGGGGTTTCTGCTGAGTCTTTGAGGTGCCCTTCTCCTTTCAGGTAACCTGGATGGGGAGAACCATGCTGCAGAGCAAACAGTGGAGGATGCGTTTTCCTCCGTAAATTCACACTGGGCACCTTCCCAGGGTGTCTGGCTGACCAGCTGATCCTAAAGCACCGGGCTAACAAGTTGGAGACCTCTGCCCTGGTCCTGAGGCAGCTGCTTGCACACAAGTTCTACTTCCTGGTGGGCTACAGTGAGACTCTGCTGTCCCATTTTTACAAATGTCCCATCTGTCTGCACCTCCAGACTGTGCTCTCCAAGGTCATGTATAAGTGCATCTAAGGCAGTCACCTTTTCTGCATCAGGGTCTAGCCTGCAAAGGACAGAACTGTGTGGGAAAGGAGTGAAGTAGAAATGGGGAAATACATCCCCTCACTGTCTCGAAGATTCCTTTTCAAACTGTTGTTGAATAAATAGACCTTCCGTGTTGTCCTCCCTCTTGGTTTGTCTTTCCTCCTTAGAGAAGAGAACTAGAGGAGGGTTTCTTCGAGGCTGCTCCAAGGCTCCCCAAAAGGCTGCCAGTTGTTTGAGGCTTGGGTTAATAGCTACAGTGCGAGTCTCTTGTCACTTTACCAGGAACTTTACCTGGAATTCTTTGTTTTTTCTCAAAGTGGAAGAATCCATTTTTGGTCATTATAAAATAATCAACATTGTAAAAATTTTAAACAGTATGGACATGTGTCAAGTCAACCATGAAAGTTTCTTGTAATTCTTCCACAGAGAGAACTACTGTGAACAGTTTATCTTATTTCCAGATGTACTTTTTCCCTCCAGAAATACCTTAATGGATACTCGTTGCTTATTAAACAAGCTTTCAATTGAGCACCTACTGTAGGCCACAGATTCTTCTGAGTGCTTGGAATCCATCAATGTACAAAACATGCTGCTCCAAGATCCCTGCCTTCATGACACTTGTATCCGTGTGGAGGTCAGAAGGAAGGGTTAGGCAGCACTGAGTACTCCCAAGCATGTGAGCTCAGAGCGGGAGAGCATTTTAGGAGGGGGCATCTGCAAGAGCTGGACGTGGGGCTGGGTGGTGGGGAAGGGATTGCTGACCAACTTCACTGTGACACTGACCTTGACCCTCACCTTGACCTGGCCCTGTTACACTTAACCGTGAAACAACCTCACACACCCTAATTCCAACCTTGACCTTATTACCCTGACTCTGATTCTACCCTAAGTTTTACCCTCACTCTAACAGTAATGCTCTCCCTAATGCTACCCACAACTTGACCTTCACTCAACCTCACTCTTACCTGAGGGTCTCACCTGGACCCACCCCTGATCATGTCTGACTCTGAGACTGACATTGACTATATCCCTCACATAACCCTGATTTTCAGTCAGAACTTCACTCTGAAAATATCCTAATGCTATCTGACCCTTATCACGACCCTGACTGTGACCTTATCCTAACTCTAACCCTGAGGCTTGCTTTGAGTCTGATCATAATCCTCCCCCAGAGTCTTACCATGACTTTGGCCATAAAAATGACAGTCATCTATGGAGGGGCTGGGTTGGGGCTGCCTGCCCATGCAGTGGGCAGCCCTAGCAGGCCAGGGAACTGTGGTGGGATGCATGGGGGGCGAGGGGGCAGGGGGGTAGGGGATGTTTGGAGGAAGCCTTGTTGGGCAAGGGGGGAGTGGTGGAGGCAAAGGGAGAGAAAAGGAGGCCAAAGGGGAAAGAAAAAAGAAAAGAGAAACTGGGGGAGGAGCAAGATAGCAGAGGAGTAGGAGACCTAAATTTCATCTGGTCCCAGGAATTCAGCTAGATTGGGATCAAACTATTCTGAACACCTACAAACTCAACAGGAGATCGAAGGAAAGAATAGTAGCAACTCTCTGAACAGAAAGGCGACCACTTTCTGGAAGGTAGGATGTGTGGAGAAGTGAATCCGGGGCGATATTCGGGAAGATAGATGGCGGGAGCGGGGGGAGCCTACATCAGCCTCTACCAGCAAGTGATAGAGCAGTGGAGCACAAAATTGGAATTTTTAGAAGTCTGCTCTGCTGAGGGACATCACTCCAGTGGCTAAGCTGGGGGTGGAACACTCGCTGGGACAGTGTGGTCCTCAGAAAGACTGGGAGTACGTGAGTGCGGCAGAGCTCCTAGGTATTGGAGCAGGGAAGCCAGCTGCAAAGACGAAACCAAGGAGTGGGCTCTCAGCTCGGGGTGGCCATAAACTGTGATCCACAGCACAGTAGGGCCACTGCTCTTCCAGCAGGGTCCCAACAAGTGGCAGACCCAGGGAGACTTCCCTTCCTCCCCTGGGAAGAGTGGCATGGGAGCGCACCACAGGAATCTGCTGGGTTTGGAGACTGCAAACGGGGTCGTGTGCCAGAGATAGAAATGCCTGGTCACAAGCCAGGTGAGCACAGAGTGTGGCCAGAGACCTGGGATACAGGAGTGATTGACTGCTTTTCTCTGGAGGCTCACTGAGGAGTGGGGCCCTGAGTTCTCGGCCCCTCCAGGGCAGAGATTGGGAGGCCGCCATTTTCCCTCTCTTCCTCCAAAACTGTAGGGAAAGCTTGCAGGAAACAAAAGCTACTGAGAGCAAACCCAAGCTGATTACTTAGCCTGGCCCTGGCAAGGGTGGGGCAATTCCGCCTCCAGGAAAAACATTTGAGAACCACTGCAACAGGCCCCTCCCCCAGAAGATCAGTAAGAACAGCCAGCGAAGATCAAGTTTACCAATCAATGAGAATGACAGAATGCCAGCACTAGGGGAATACAGCACATAGAATTCATGGCATCCCCCCTCCCCCGATTCTTTAGTCTTTCAAAGTTAATTTTTTTTAATTTTCTTTTTTTTCTTTTTCTTGAATTTTTCTTTTTCCCTTCTTCAGCCAACATCTTATTAATCCCTTTTAAAAAAATCTTTTATTTTTCGTTGTTAGAGTCATATTCTAGCCCTTCATAGTAGTTAACATTATTTTTGGTTTATATATGTTATTTACTCTTTAAAATTTTGGGATACAGTTTCTTCTAACAGACCAAAATATACCCTAAATCTCTAGTGTATGGCTTTGTTCTAATCTCCTGCCTGATCACATTCTGTCCTTTTTAAAAAATTTCTCTTCTTTCTTTTTTCAAGCAACTTCTTATCTCATCAATTCCTTTTATAAAATCTTTTATAATTTTCATCTTTACAGTCACATTCCATCCCTTCATCGTATTTACCCTTATTTTGTACATATAAGGGCTTTTCTTTTTTTAAAACTTTGGGAGGCAATATCTTCTAACAGACCAAAATACGCCCAAAATCTAATGTGTGGCACTGATCTATTCACCAGCCTAATCATATTTGATCATATTCTCATTTTTTTCTTTTTTCTTTCTTTCCCTTTCTTTCCCCCAGCTTCAGGGCTCTTCTGATTTGTTTAATGTATATTTCTCTGGGGTTGTTGTTACCCTGTTAGCATTTTGTTCTCTCATTCATCTATTCTCCTCTGGACAAAATGACAAGATGGAAAAACTCACCTCAAAAAAAAAGAACAAGAGGCAGTACCAACTGCCAGGGACCTAATCAATACAGACATTAGTAAGATGTCAGAACTAGAGTTCAGAATGATGATTTTAAAGATACTAGCTGGGCTTGAAAAAAAGCATGGAAGATATTAAAGAAACCCTTTCTGGAGAAATGAAAGAACTAAAATTTAACCAAGTTGAAATCAAAAAGGCTATTAATAAGGTGCAATCAAAAATGGAGGCACTGATTATTTTCTGGGGGGCGGAGCAAGATGGCGGAGGAGTAGGAGACCTAGATTTCGTCTGGTCTCAGGAATTCAGCTGAATAGGGATCAAACCATTCTGAACACCTACGAACTCAACAGGAGATCGAACAGGAGAGTAGCAACAACTCTCTGAACAGAGAAGCGACCACTTACTGGAAGATGAAAGAAATCACCTCAGCAAAAAGAACAAGAGGTAGTACCGTCAGCCAGGGACCTACTCAATACGGACATTAGTACGATGTCGGACCTAGAGTTCAGAATCATGACTTTAAAGATACTAGCTGGGCTTGAAAAAAGCGTGGAAGTTATTAGAGAAACCCTTTCTGGAGAAATAAAAGAACTAAAATCTAACCAAATCGAAATCAAAAAGGCTATTGATGAGGTGCAATCCAAAATGGGGGCACTAACTGCTAGGATAAATGAGGCAGAAGAGAGAATCAGCGATATAGAAGACCAAATGATGGAAAATAAAGAGGCTGAGAAAAAGAGAAAGAAACAATTACAGGATCACGAGGGCAGAATTCGAGAGATAAGTGATATGATAAGACGAAACAACATTAGAATAATTGGGATCCCAGAAGAAGAAGAGAGAGAGAGAGGGGCAGAAGGTATATTGGAGCAAATTATAGCAGAGAACTTCCCTAATGTGGGGAAGGAAACAGGCATCAAAATCCAGGAGGCACAGAGAACCCCTCTCAAAATCAATAATAATAGGTCAACACCCCGACATCTAATAGTAAAACTTACGAGTCTCAGAGACAAAGAGAAAATCCTGAAAGCAGCTCGGGAGAAGAGATCTGTAACCTACAATGGTAGAAACATTAGATTGGCAACAGACCTATCCACAGAGACCTGGCAGGCCAGAAAGGACTGGCAAGATATCTTCAGAGCACTAAACGAGAAAAATATGCAGCCAAGAATACTATATCCAGCTAGGCTATCATTGAAAATAGAAGGAGAGATAAAAAGTTCCAGAACAAACAAAAACTAAAGGAATTTGCAAACACGA
Source organism: Callorhinus ursinus (assembly GCF_003265705.2). NCBI lineage: Eukaryota > Metazoa > Chordata > Mammalia > Carnivora > Otariidae > Callorhinus > Callorhinus ursinus. The sequence continues at coordinate 41,200 of NW_027397211.1, read as the reverse complement.
AACCAGCCCTCCAAGAAATATTGAGAGGGGTCCTCTAAGCAAAGAGAGAACCTAAAAGCAGCAAAGAGCAGAAACGAACACAGACAACAGACAGTTAACAGTCACCTTACAGGTAATACAATGGCACTAAATTCATACCTTTCACTAGTTACCCTGAATGTAAATGGGCTCAATGCCCCAATCAAAAGACACAGGCTATCAGATTGGATTAAAAAACAAGACCCATCCATATGCTGTCTGCAAGAGACTCATTTTAGACCCAAAGACACCGCCAGATTGAAAGTGAGGGGGTGGAAAACCATTTACCATGCTAATGGACACCAAAAGAAAGCTGGGGTGGCAATCCTTATATCAGACAAACTAGATTTTAAAACAAAGACTGTAATAAGAGATGAGGAAGGACACTATATCCTACTTAAAGGGTCTATCCAACAAGAAGATCTAACAATTGTAAATATCTATGCCCCGAACATGGGAGCAGCCAATTATATAAGGCAATTAATAACAAAAGCAAAGAAACACATTGACAACAATACAATAATAGTGGGGGACTTTAACACCCCCCTGACTGAAATGGACAGATCATCTAAGCAAAAGATCAACAAGGAAATAAAGACTTTAAATGACACACTGGACCAAATGGACTTCACAGACATATTCAGAACATTCCATCCCAAAGCAACGGAATACACATTCTTCTCTAGTGCCCATGGAACATTCTCCAGAATTGATCACAT
>NW_027397211.1:28097-35463 GCF_003265705.2 Callorhinus ursinus | reverse complement strand
TCCATCAAAATCCTAAAGGAGAACACAGGTAGCAACCTTTTCGACCTCAGCCGCAGCAACTTCTTCCTAGAAACATCGCCAAAGGCAAGGGAAGCCAGGGCAAAAATGAACTATTGGGATTTCATCAAGAGAAAAAGCTTTTGCACAGCCAAAGAAACAGTCCACAAAACCAAAAGACAACCGACAGAATGGGAGAAAATATTTGCAAATGACATATCAGATAAAGGGCTAGTATCCAAAATCTATAAAGAACTTATCAAACTCAACACCCAAAGAACAAATAATCCAATCAAGAAATTGGCAGAAGACATGAACAGACATTTCTCCAAAGAAGACATCCAAATGGCCAACAGGCACATGAAAAAGTGCTCAACATCGCTCGGCATCAGGGAAATCCAAGTCAAAACCTCAATGAGATACCACCTCACACCCGTCAGAATGGCTAAAATTAACAAGTCAGGGAACAACAGATGTTGGCGGGGATGTGGAGAAAGGGGAACCCTTCTACACTGTTGGTGGGAATGCAAGCTGGTGCAACCACTCTGGAAAACAGTATGGAGGTTCCTCAAACAGTTGAAATTAGAGCTACCGTTCGATCCAGCAATTTCACTACTGGGTATTTACCCCAAAGATACAAATGTAGGGACCCGAAGGGGTACGTGCACCCCAATGTTTATAGCAGCAATGTCCACCATAGCCAAACTGTGGAAAGAGCCAAGATGCCCATCGACACATGAATGGATAAAGAAGAAGTGGTATATATACACAATGGAATATTATGCAGCCATCAAAAGGAATGAGATCTTGCCATTTGCAACGACGTGGATGGAACTGGAGCGTGTTATGCTGAGTGAAATAAGTCAATCAGAGAAAGACATGTATCACATGACCTCACTGATATGAGGAATTCTTAATCTCAGGAAACAAACTGAGTGTTACTGGAGTGGTTGGGGGGGAGGGGGATGGGTTATCCTGGTGATGGGTATTGAGGAGGGCACGTTCTGCATGGAGCACTGGGTGTTATGAACAAACAATGAATCATGGAACACTGCACCAAAAACTAATGATGTAATATATGGTGATTAACATAACAATAAAAAAATAAAAAAAAACTAATGATGTAATGTATGGTGATCAACATAACAATAAAATAAAATAAAATAAACTGACAGTCATCTAAATTTGACCCTCACCCTGATTTTCCCTTATTGATAAACTGGACTCTGTCCTTGACCCCAAAACCCAACTGTCACCCAGACTCTGTCCCTCACACCGATCTGATCTTACTCTTAACCCTGGTCTTGACCCTGATTCTAACACTCAACACCCCTGGATTGATAGGATTGATTGTCTTTCAGGCCCTGAGACACCCTCACACCTTGCTGACAAAACTCAACTTTAACCTGACCCTGACCCATCCAACCTTCACTCTGGCATTGACCCTGACCCTGGACCTCATGTGAATTTGACCCTCATCCTCTTCTTGATTCTCACCCTAACACTGACCTTGACCCTTCCACTAACAGTGATCTGACTGAACCTCTGCTGGACTTGATCATGTTCCTGACCCTCATGATCTTGATCCACCCACATACGGACATGAAACTTCACTTAACCCTGACCTCGACCCTGAACCTTATTCAAATCCTTAACTGACACAGGCCCTTATCCTGTCCTCGACTCTTACGTGATGCGCAGCCTTGCTTTGATATTCACCCTGTAGACTTACCCAGATCTTGACCCTGATCCATTTTTTAATTGAAATGTATTTGATATATAACATTGTGTACATTTAAGGTGTACATGTTGATACATTTCTGTATCTTAATACATTATATATCATAATATGATTGCAACAATTAGCACCTCTATCATATTACATAATTATTCTGTCTTTTTAGTCATTAGAATAATTAAGTTCTAGGTTCCTAGTAAGTTTGTTGATTATAATACAATATTGTTGTCTGTGCTCACTATTCGTTATAAATTTGTACCCTTAGACAACATCTGCCCTGTCCCCTCCACTCCCCAACCCCTGATAGCCACCATTTTGCTCTCTGTTTTTGCGAGTTTGGCTTTTTTAGATTACACATGTAAGTGATGTCGTACAGTATTTGTCTTTCTCTGTCTGACTTATTTCACTTAGCATAATTTCCACAAGGTCCACCATGTTGTTGCAAGTGGCAGGATGGCCTCTTTTCTCATGGCTGTATAATATTCCACTGCATTTATATACCACATCTTCTTTATCCATCCATTTGTTGATGGGCACTTATTGGCTATTGTGAACAATGCTGCAGTAAACATAGGGGTGCATATCTTTCTTCAAAATCTTTTTTTTATTTCCTTTGTGTGTATACCCAGAAATGGAATCACACTGGATCATTTTTGGGTCTATTTTCAATTTTTGGGAAGCCTTCATATTGTTTTCCATTGTGGGCGAATCAATGTACATACACACCAGCAGTGTGAAAGATTTCCCTTTTCTCCAGACCCTTGCCAGCAATTTTTATCTCTTGTCTTCTTGATAATAGGCCTTCTGACAGGTGTGAGGTGATATCTCATTTTGGTTTTGATTTGCGTTTCCCTCATGATGAGTGACGTGGAGCATTTTTTATGTGTCATTTGGCCATTGGGATGTGTTCTTTGGAGAAAGGTCACGTTCTACCCATTTTTCAGTCAGATCGTTTTTGATTTTGAGTTGTATGAGTTCTTTATATATTTTCAGTATTGACTCCTTATCCAAAGTATGGCTTGCAAAAATTTTCCTCCATTCCGTAGAGTGCTTTTTCGTCTTGTTAATGGTTCCTTTTGCTGTGCAGAAGGTTTTCAGCTTCCTGGAGCCCTATTTGTTCATTTTCACTTTTGTTTTTGGTGCTACTGGTGTCATATTCAAGGAATCACTGCCAAAACCAATGTTAAGGAGCTTCCTCCCTACATTTACTTCCAGGAGTTTTATAGTACCAGATCCTTCTGCTTCAGTCTTTAATCTATTTGAATGATTTTTTGTGACTGGTGTAAGATAGGGGTCTAATTTCATTGCATGTACTCATCCAGTTTTCCCCACCTCACTTGTTGACAAGACTGTCCTTTCCCCATTGTGTGTTCTTGGCTTCCTTGTTGAATATTTTTTTTTACTGTATAAGCAGGGGTTCACTTCTGTGCCTTCTATTCTGTTCCACTGATCTATGTGTCTATTTTTGTTGGTCTATGCAGTAACACACTGTTTTTATTCCTGAAGCTTTGTAGTATAATTTGAAGTCAGGAAGTGTGATTTCTTTGGTTTTGTTCTTTTTTCCTCAAGAAGGACATTTTAACAATATAAATTCTTCTGATCCATGAACAGAGGATGTCTTTCCATTTGCTTGTCTTTCCATTTCTTTGATTTCTTTCAGCAAAGTCTTTTAGTTCAGTGTACAGGACTTTCACATCCTTGGCTAAATTTATTCCTAAAATTTTATTGTTTTTGATGCTATTCTGAATGGGGTAGTTTTATTTCTCTTTCAGATGTTTCATTCTTAGTGTATAGGAATGTAAATGATTTCTGTAAGTTGATTCTGTATCCTGCAACTTGACTGAACTCTAACAGCCTTTTAGATTTTCACATTATCTGCAAACAGTGACAGATTCACGTCTTCCTTCCTGATATGGATGCCTGTTATTTCTTTGTCTTGCCTGATTGCTTTGGCAAGGACTTCTAATACCAAACTGAATAAGAGCGGTGTGTGTGGGCATCCGTGTCTTGTTCCTTGAGGAAAAGCTTTCAATTTTTCACCAGCAAGTATACTGTTAGCCATGGGATCATAACGTATGGCCTCTAATATATTGAGGTATATTCCTTCTATACCCAATCTGCTGAGGGTTTTTATGAAATGATGTATTTTGTCAAGTGCTTTTTCTGCATCTTTTCAGATGATCATGTGATTTTTTTCCTTTCATTTTATTAATGTGATGTATCACATTTATTGATTTATATATGTTTAATGATCCTTGCATTCCAGGGATAAATCCTACTTGCTCATGATGTATAATCTTTTTTATGTGTTCTTGAATGCAGTTTGCTAATATGTTGTTGAGAGCTTTTGCATCTGGATTCATCAGAGATATTGGTCTGTAGGTTTCTTTTCTTGTGGAGTCGTTCTCTGGCTTTGGTATCAGTGCACTGCCAGCCTCACAAGGTTATTTTGGAAGTATTCCCTCCTCCTCAATTTTTTGGAAGAGTTTGAGAAGAATTGGTGTTACTTCTTCTTTGGCTGTCTGGTAGAATCTCCAGTGAATCTGTCTGATCCTGGGGGAGGTTTCTGTGTTGGGAGGTTTTTGATTCCTGATTCAATCTCTATAGTGTATTGGTCTGTTCAGATTTTTTATTTCTTCCTGAATCAGTTTGGTAGGTTTCTTGTTTCTAGGAATGGATCTGTTTCTTCTAAGTTATCTGAGTTTTTGGCTTGTAATTGTTTAGTCTCACAATCCTGTTTTTCTGTAGTCTCAGTTGTAATGTCTTTTTTTTTCTTTTTAAAATATTTTATTTATTTATTTATTTGAAAGAGAGAGCACAAGCAGGGGGAGGAACAGAAGGAGAGGGAGAGAGATAAGCAGACTCCATGCTGAGCGGGGAGACTGACATGGGGCTTGATCCCATGACCCCAAGATCAGGACCTGAGCCAAAGGCAGATGCTTAACTGACTGAGCCACCCAGGTGCCCCTAATGTCTCCTTTTTCACTCTTAATTTTACTTGAGTCTTTTCATTTTTTTTCTTAGTCTAGCTAAAGGTTTGTTGATTTTGTTTATCTTATTCATAGAACCAGTTCTCAGTTTCATCAATCCTTTCTGTTGTTTTTATCATTCCTATTTCATTTATTTCTGCTCTGGGCTTTATTGTTTCCTTCCTTCTGCTAACTTTGGGCTTAATTTGTTGTTGTTTTTCTAGTTCCTTGAGGTGTAAAGATAGGTTGCTTATTTGAGGTCTTTCCAATTTATTAATATATGCACTTACCACTTTAAACTATCAGAGCTGCTTTTGCTACCTTCTGTAAGTTTTGATATGCTCTCTTTCCATTTTCATTTCTTTTGAGATAATTTTTTTATTTTCCTTTTGATTTCTTCACTGACCCATTGTTCAGAAGCATGTTTTTTAGTTTCCACATGTTAGTGGATTTTCTAGCTTTCCTTTTACTGATTTCTAGTTCCATACCATTGTGGTCAGAAAAGACAGTGGATATGATTTCAGTCTTATTAAATGAACTAAGAGTTGTTGTGTTTTCCATCCTGCAGTCCTTTCTGGAGAAAGTCCCACATACACTTGAGGAGAATGAGTGTTCTGCTGCTGTTGGTTCTCGTGTTTTAATCCATGGAACCACTCTGCCTATTGATTGAATTCAATTTTTAATATTTAGAGTGATTATTGATATGGAAGAACTCAGTACTGCCACCTTATGTCTTGCCTTCTGATTGTTTTGTAGCCCCTTTCTTATTTCCCCCCCCTCTGTTTCTGTCTACCTTTGTGAAGTGCTGGTTTTCCACAGTGCGTTTGGTCTCCCCTTTTTCTTGTCTTGTGACTCTAGAGTTTTGTTTTGTTGTTACCATGTGGATTACAAACAACATCTGTTATATAAGGTAGTCGTTTTTGTGCTGATAGTACCTTATTTTCATTCCCTGTAAAGTTTCCACAGTTTTACTCTTCCCCTTTAGTTTTGATGTTAAAATGTATCTCTTTTTATGCTGTGAATTCGCTGAGAAGTGATAGTGACTTTGGTTATTTTTCATGCTCTTTTCCGTTAGCTTCGAAACTATAATGAAGTCGTTAACACACCCTTCTACTACAGAGTTGTCAGCCTGAGCCTAGCCTCCGTGGTCTGGCTTCTTTGCTCCTGGGTATAGCTCTTTCTCTGCCTTTTGAGGCTGTTGATTCTTATTTTGTTTTCCTCTGAGCTGCACTATTTTGTGTGGGTTCAATACTGTTAGTTGACACAAACGCTTTGTGAAAATAAGTGGACTATAAATCATACTTGTTTCCTAATTAGATCTGAACATATTCAATAGTAACAGCCTTTTCCCAGGCCCCTGGGTCTTCATCTGCTCACCAACTCCGAGATTTTTAAAAACATTATATTTTTAACAGCTTCAAAGAATTAGTTTTTTTTAAATTCAGCAAAGTCACACTTTTAATAATCTATAGAATGATCTGTAAACATTGGATGAGCAAGGTTTTACAGGATGAAGGAAGAATTGGCTTTGTGGCCGGGTTTGCCCTAATGTTTACTCACTGTTGCCTCCGTGTGGCCACTCTCCAGATAGCATGTGGCAGAATGTGTTAAAACTTAATCAGATTCAAGGGAGAATAAGATAGAATAGGTTGGTCCCTGGATTCCCTAGCTCCTAAAACCCATCATATAATTTATAAGCCATATTCTAAATTGAGCATATCTTAACTAGATATTAGGGTTAGGTTCAAGGTCAAGTTGCATACATTAATTATGTGCAGCATTTTGTATGTCAGTCATAACTCCATAAATTGTTTTTAAAAAATAAAATGGGAGAGAATATAGTCACTCAAAGCACTGAGAACCTTTCCTGTCAGAGTAAATTTGTAACTAAACATAATTATTGTTTAACCTTAGCTGAGGACTGGGAGCTGGTCCTACAGGTACTTGGCAGGTAGCATCTGTGGCCAGCTGCCTATCTTCCTGCTGCACCCACACCCAGCTCAGCACATCCTCTGCTATGCTCAAGGGAAGCCCAATTTTAGTATATGTGCTGCCGAAGCGAGCACAAGGGAAGCCCAAACAGAGGGACCAGGCCCAGGTGTGGCTCCCTCCTCTCAGGCATGGTTTCCTTCCGACAGGTGGAGAAGGTGGCCAGCTCAGACACATGACATCTTCTGTGGGTTACTTGCTATCTGCCTCCCCTTTGTGTCACCCTGGTCCTTAAACTTTAGCTCTTGTGAGAACCTGGGTTTGGAGGTTTCTGTTGACATATCCAAGTGTGCAGATCTGTGTTGCCTTTGTTCCCTGTCATTGGGTCAGAGATAAAAGCAGGAAAAGTCATCATATTGTGAAAACAACAAAAATAAATATCAAGTGTGCTCTGCACCCAGTACCTCAGACTTGAAAGAAATGACAAACTATATACCTCATGTCATACTCATCCAGCTTTAGAGACTCATACAATCATGTAAAATGAAATTGTACTGAAAGAAATCTCATTACTAATCTTTTGCCTTACAGAAGAAGAGATTTCAGCGACAGTCCTCCAAACCTGCCCTGTCATTTCCTGTCTGGCCAGTGCCCGGTCACACTGACACGTGTACCCACATAAGGACACAATTGTGATCATCCTCCTGGAGCATTCCTGGTCCCCCTGCCCCCT
>NW_027397211.1:12383-28087 GCF_003265705.2 Callorhinus ursinus | reverse complement strand
CATTCCTGGTCCCACTGCCCCCTGCTCTGGCCAACCCTGCACACCCCAGTCCTCCTGAGCATCCCCTGTAGTGACACAGCTGTGATCATTGTCCTGGAGCATCTCTGTTCCTCCTGCCCCTGCTCTGGCCAACCCTGCACACCTCCAGTCCTCCTGAGCGTCCCTTGTAGTGGCACTTATCACACCATGTTGTCATGTGTTGTGTCTCCTTCTGTCCTTCCTGTAGGAGTAGGTCTCTCTCACAGCTGCCTGGCTGGATGACAGGTGAGTGATTGGTTTCAGGATCTTCTGTCCTGGGATAGCAGGCATCCTTCAAAACCTTGATGGGCAGGGTGAGTCTCTGTTCCTCTGTGTGCTCCCAGCCTCGGTGGAGCATAGTGCCCAGGACAAGGGATTTGAGAGTCTTCCTAGGTGAAGTTTGTTCTATGAAGGTGGATTCTTTCTGATATCATTATATAACCACATAATGTGGCCATCGCTGTGAGACAGAAAGCATGTCACTGTATTGTGTTCTACTTGCATACTGTGGCTAACAAAGAGTCAACACATGCTCACACTCACTCCTCCGTTTCTGAGCATCACTACCATGTAAACTGCAGTGAGTTTCCATTGGGCAGCAAACATGTAGATGTGCCATTAAAGGTATAAATTGAGGAGGATGGATATGGAGTTCTGTCTAAAGTGATGGAAGTCCTTGCCTATATGGGGGTAAAGAAATTAGTTTTTACCCAGAAGGTGCTACGTTCTACTCAAAGGAGTGACATGATGATAGTATCTTTTAGAACAGGGATTGGCACAGACTTTTCTGTAAAGTCTTCTGTAAAGATTTTCTGTTAGGCGTTGCAATCCACGTGGTCTCTCTGACGATGACTTCACTCTTGCACTGTGGCTTGAAAGCAGCCACAGACTGTCCATAGCTAATGTTCCAGCCGCACTTTATTTACAGAATACAGGGGGAGGCCACATTTGGCCCATGGGTGGTAGTTCCCCACACCCCAGATTTGCATCCTGATGGACGGTGGGGGAGAGGGCTCTTATTTTCAAATGGCAGTGTGGGCGTACACTGGGATCTATCCTGCTTGCCCCCGGCCCCTAAACTTGAAAGGAGAGATGATAACGGGACTGACTATCAATTAAGGCCTCAGGAATTCCTCCCCATTTATCTGAATGCCTCAAGCTTCCCATGAGATGTTTGTCTGTGGTTGAATTACAGGTTGAATTATTGTTTTGATGAATATGTACCCCTTGCCTTGCAGGTATATCTTGCGGGTTATATACCACACAGACAGTCATCTTGTTCAGGCCAAGACCATGAGCACATTTATGGTTCTCATGAGTCAATGGAGGACCTAGCATGTGTGAGCTTCGGGACGAGTTTGATTCAGTCCCCAGCAATGTTATCGAGCCCCCGGCTTCCTGGGCCCTCTGTGGCGCTGGCACGGGCCTGGCCTAGGCCACTTCTGCAGTTGTGATGGAAAAGCCCCTGGCCTGGGTGGTCCACCCCATGCTTTGCTCTGCAGGCCGAGACCCAAGGTTCCTGCCACCTCACTGGCTGGGACGAGGTCACATGCCCATGGATGAGCCAATCCCTGGGGCCAGGGAGTGGGGCCATGGAGACTGGTACAGGTTGTTAGGTCCTCTGTTGTAACAACTTTTCTAATTGCTGTGGTGGCAATGTCTTCTGTGATGCATCTGTGGATAAAATGAGTATTGATTTCTGGTAGTGAGTGGTTCCAAGGTGCTGGCTTAGTACCTAGCACCTCAGTCCGAGCACCTCAGTACTACTCTACTCTTCTGCAGAGACAATGGCTGAGAATGAGCAAAGTTGATGGAAACTGGTCTGGAATGCACAAGGTAAGGGTGTGTGTTGAGGGGGTGTATGGGCATTGGGGATAATAGCTCTGACCAACCTGTATCTCCAATTTACCTAGATTTAAGAAGGTGTGAGGAATCTGTGGTGTTTCATCATCAATAATTATGTAGATGAAGAATACACTTTTTGCATGGAGTATGACAAGACTTGTTCCAAGTATTTTCTAGTTGGTACAGAAGTTGGGGAGAACAGCACCCCCATCTGCTAGGATAGGTGCAAGAGGCTGAGTGCTCTTAAGAAGGTATCTGGCTTTCGCAGGGCTCACTGTGAGCCTGCACACAAGACTGACGAGGACAGTTAAAGGTTTTGTTCTAAGGATGGAGTATTGGAAGAATGTACCTTGTAATCCTGGGGAGAGCACAGATCTGGAGTCCATTGTGGAGTTACTTCGTGAGAGTGGTGGTGATCTGCAGCATCCAGCTAACGAGATATCTGTATTTTATTAAGCTGTGGGTGTGGTTTCTGTTACTTTGTCCTAACATCTGGGGTTTCCAAGGAGTGGAATTTTTTTTATGTCACTGTAACAGTTGGACCCCCGGGAGTGGGCAAGTCCTGTTCTGCTGCTGAGAAGTGTGTCTCTAGCGGTTGGAGTGTGTATTACAAGCCTATAGGTAACTGGTGGGGTGGTTATAGTGATTGGCGGGCTATTGTTATTGATATTTTTGGGTGGATTCCATAGGATGAGATGTGAGATCTTATGGATAGGGATCCTCATTAAGTGCCCATAAAGAGTGTTTTTTCCGAGTTTAATAGTAGATATATTTTTATAACTTCTAATAGCCCTCCTTGTACTTGGTTTTCCAATGAGCAGTGCATTACAATGTAAATAATAAATGCAGTGCCTGCATTTTATCCGTTTGTTGATGAGGATCTGAGAATGGAAAATGTTGGCAATGCCTCCACAAATTGTACACTGGAACATCCAAATAATAAAATTTTATTTCTGAAAACAAAATAGGAAGTATCCTCCTGTGATTCTTAGTTTAAACCAGGGGAGGGTGCCCTCTTTTGGTATTGGTATTGAGTACCGTAGTCCTTCCTAGGGAACATTATCAGATTCTATTGGGAACTTGGTCTTTGTTATTGTGGAAGAATCAGGAGTTGACAAATTATTTGTCTCCTGTTTCATTTTCCATGAATATTTCCACAATATCTGGTTTCACACCTCTACCATTGTGAAATCATCCCAAATTTGGCACCAGCTCACCCTTCTCTGCAAAGGGTATGTTTGAACCAAGAAAAAAAGCAGCTTCTGGGTGACTGGAGACTCTAGGATCAGAATGCTGTTGGTAGGCAGTTACTGTGACCCTAAATTCTGAACAAGCTCCTGACACCAAGACTAAATAGATTTCAGATTTAGAAACTTCAGATAAAAATTCTGTGTCTATGATGACAACTGAAGAACATGTGTGATCCTTAAACCTAACTCTAACCCTAACTTTAACCCTAAAAACTAATGTGACCCTAAACCCCAAACTGGAACCCTGAATCTCACGCCTGAAATTGAACCCCACACCCAAACTCTGCACCCAAGCCCTGAATCCAAGCCCTGAACCACGAACCCAAACCCTGAACCAGAACTCTGAGTCATGAGCCCCGAACCCAAACCCCAGCAAGAACCCAAACCCAAATGTGACCTTAAACTTTATCCCCTAAGCCCTAAGGCTTAAACCCTAAATCACAAGCCTAAAGCCCTAAACTCTAACTCTAACCATTACCCTCACCCTCACCCAAAACCCTCACCCTCACCCTGATCCTAAACCCAAACCCTGATCTAGAGCTCTGACCCAAACCTGAACTTGAACCCAGACCCAAACCCTTGACCACACTTTGTTTATGCATTCACCATGGATGGACAGTTGCATGGTTTCTGCCTTGTGATTATTGTGAACATTGTTCGGGTTTGGGGGCTAGGGTTAGGGTCTTGGGCTGGGGTCAGGACCAGGCTTGAGATCAAGTTTGGGTCAGAATCATGTTCAGTCAGGGGTAGGGGCAGGTTCAGTGGCACTGTTTGGGTCAGGGACCATTGTCATTCCATATTGTTTCCAATTAATTGTTCCTTAGCTATTTTTGGAGAAGTTGGGGGGGATATTGGGCTCCATTCAGCTTGAATTTTCAGGATTTAAATGGCTTCAGCGGGACAGGGGGAGAGCGCAGGTGCTTCCATTGAGCGGGGAGCTCACCTTGTCCTGCACTGCCTCCCCCGCCTGCAGAGGGCGCACGACCGCAGATCCCGCCCGGAGCCCAGAGCCCGGCCTGCGGAGCCGCCATGACAGGGGCGGACCTCCTCAGGACCTGCTCTGGAGGCTTCTAGAGGACGTGGGGCGGTGTCCGCAAGGACAGGAGCCAGGCCTCCTCAGGACCTGCTCTGGAGGCTTCTGGGGGCCGTGGGTCGCGTCCACGCTGACAGGAGCCCGGCCTTCTCAGGCCCCACCGCGGGAGGAGAAGGTGAGGAGAAGCCGTCTGAGCGGGGACCGCTGAGGGGGCCCGTGCTCACAGGACTCAGCGGAGGAAGGGCGGGTGCGCAGACCGTGGGGTGTCCGTGGCTCTGTGTGCGGTGACGTGGGGTCCCCGGGGTGCCGTGCGCGGGGCTGTCGGGGCTCCCCTCTCTGGCCTCGGATCCGCTCTGGGGGTCCGCGCGTCCGTGTTCACGTGCACCCGGATTCGGTTCCTGGGCTGCTCCCGCGGTCTGCGGCCCGGGCCGCCCGCCTCCGTGCTCCTGCTCCCCCGCCTCGGCCCCGCCCGCTCCTCCCCGCGTCCACACCCGCGTCAGGGTTGTGGGTTCCGTGTCTGCGAAGACCCCGCTGGAGGCCCGTAGCGGCGGCGCGGACTCTGCGGACGGCTGGGGGAGAGTAGACATGTTCGCAGCGTCCGCTCTTCCCTGAGCGCAGGGTGTCTTCCCGGCGTGTCTCCCTCGACGTCTGCGGTCCGTGTCTCACGGGGTCAGAGAACAGGTCTGTCAGCTCCTCTTCCTGGCGTGTCTCCCTCGACGTCTGCGGTCCGTGTCTCACGGGGTCAGAGAACAGGTGTGTCAGCTCCTGGGGACATGTACTCCTCGGTGTGTGGTTCTTCTCGATGCAGGTGTGAAGGAGCCTGTTCTCAGCGGGTCTCGTCCTGATGGGGTGTGAGGAGCGCCTGGAAATGCACCGGATTTTTGTCTCTTGGTTTTGCTCCTTGCCAACTTATCGAATTTATTCGTTCTGTTGAACTTAAACTGAAAGTGCCGGTTGTTTTACCAGCAAAATGGGTTTATTTGGGAAGAGCAGAGACTTGCCATCCGGGACAAGCCAGCTCCGGCCACATCGCGGACGAGAAAGGAAGGAGAGGAACAGTATGTCGTGGAGAAGGAGGAGGAAGCGGGGAGCGCTGTTCCGAAGGGAAGTCCGCCGGAGAGAAGCAGGCTTCGGGGTGACGGCGGCTCGCCCCCGCGGAGCTGCAGGGAGCGTGGAGTTCTTGGAGGAGCGGACACCGGCGTCCTCCGCTCCGGGGCCTGTGACTGTTCACGGTGGGTGAACCGGGTCTGGGAGGGCTCGGCCTCCATCCTGAAGTCTGGTGTCGTCTCTGCTTCCGTGACCTGGTGCCGACGTGGTTGTTTGAAGAGTAGTGGACTCTGCGGTGATTTCAAAGTGCGGTCAACCTGTCACCGCAGCGCAAATACGCTTTATCTCCACACTCAGACCCCAGCTGTCATTTCCTAACCACATTTACCACTTCACACGGGGTGCTTCTGTGCGTTTTACCCCAAACAGGGACACTGTCCTGCAGAACCACCACAGAACCCTAAGTGAGGAAATCATCGCGGTTTCCACATTTTAACCCAGACCACAGGCCCACTTCCACTGTTGCCACCTGCCCCACGGTCTGAAACGTCTTCTCCATTCGGATCCAGTTTTCTTTTCCTGGAGCTGCTCTGGAGACTTTCCCTTATTTGCACAACCCTGATGGATTGAAGGATTTAAGGATGGATTTCGAGCCATTTACAGACGGCGCTAATCTGAGTGGTATTTTCTGTCTGGCTTCTGTCACTTGGGCTGTTTTCCGTGTCCATCCACGTGGTGACATGCATCAGTCCTTCATCCACTTTTTCACCGTGACTAAATATAAATAACCTTTACCACCTAAAACATTTCAGGTACACAATGCTCTGGCCTTGGCTGAGTTCCCACGGTTGTACCTCATTCTCCAGAACGTGTTCATTCTCCCTGAGGGAGACTCTGTGTGCATTAAACACCCAACTCCCCGTGATTTCTCTGGAGAAGGGTCTATCCAAGTCTTTGTCTATTTTAAAATTAGGTGGTCTTTTTGTTGAGGAGTTGTAAAAGCTCTTTACATATCCTGGACAACAGACACTTACTAGATACATCATGTACAAATATTTCCTTCTGGGGGCTATCTTTTCACTTTCAGGATAGTAACTTCTGATGTACAAAGATTTGTAATTTTTTTTTACATTTTTTTTAAGAGCGAGGGAGAGAGTGTGTGAGCGGTCGGGGGCAGAGCGAGAGGGAGAGAGACTCTCAAGCAGGCCCTACGCTCAGCGTGGAGCCTGACATGGGGCTTGATATCATGACCCCGAGATCATGATCTGAGCCAAAATTAAGTTAGATGCTTAAATGACTGAGCCACCCAGGCGTGCTGAAAAGATTTTTAATTTTGAGGATATTATTTTATCTATTTTTTCTTTTTTATGCTTTGGTGTCAGAGCTAAAAGCATTGCTAAATCCAAGGTTATGAAGATTTATCCCCATGTATTTCTTCTAGAGTTTATAATTTTACCTCTTACATTTAAGCCTTTACTTATTTTGAGCTAATGTTTCTATGTGGTATGAGGTAAGGGTCCAGTTTCATTCCTCTGCACATGGATAACCAATTGTCCCCCAATGTAATGTTGTCCACCCTTGTCAAAATTCAGTGGACCATAGAAGAAGGGGTTTATTTCTGGTCTCACTTAAATCCCACTGATCTGTATGCATACCTTTTTAAAAGGGTATGCATAACAATAAAAATTGTTATTTTATTTATTTATTTAAAAATTTTTTAAATTTAAATTCAGTTAATTAACATATAATGTATTATTTGCTTCAGGGTGAATGCATACCTTTACGACAGTATCACAACGTTTTCTTTATTGTTGCTTTGTATTAAGATTTGAACTTTGGAAGTATGACCTTTCACCTTTGATTTTCTTTTTCAAGGTTGTTCTGGCTATCTTGTGGTCCCTTGAAATTCCATATGACTGTTAGGATCAGCTTGTGCATTTCTTCCCAAAGGCCTTTGTGAATTTTCTTGGGAACACAGTGAATTTCCACATTGCATTGTATACTACTGCCATCTTATCAATAGCATGTCTTTTCATCACCATGGGGTGTCTTCAGAATTATTTAGGTTTCCCTTACTTTCAGCAATGTTTTGTAACTTTCAGTGTAGAAGACGTGCACCTTGATTACATCTATTCCTAAATATTTGGTTAATGTTGATGTTCCCTAAAATGGAATTGTTTTCTTAAATTCCTTTTTGGATGATTCATTGCTAGTGTATACAAATAAGAGAGATTTTTGTGTACTGATATTTTGTCCTGTAACTTTGCTGAATTAGGTAACTGGCTGTAATCATTTTTTGTTGATTCTTTAGGAAGCTCCATATAAGATGATGTCATCTCTGGTCTCTGAATAGATAGAGTTCTAGTGTTTCCTTTCACATGTGGATGCCTTCTTTCTTGGCTTATCCTTCTGGGTAGAATTTTCAGCCCAATATTGAGCAACAGGTGAAAACCAGCATCCCGTCCTTGTTCCTGATTTCAGAGTAGAGCTGTCCATCTTCAGACTTAAGTATGGTGTTTGCTAGAGATTTAATGAGAAAATTACTCCTTATTCCTGCTTTCGTGAGTATTTATATCAGCAACAGACACTGGACTTTGGTTAGAATATTTTCTATTCTATCAATTAATATGACTACATGTTTTTATTTAAAATTCATTGTGATGCATAACATTGCTTGTTTCACTCTATTGAATAACCTTTTAGGTGTTTGTGCAGAGTCGCTTGCTTAGGGTGCACAGTCTATTTATGAACTCTTGGTTTTGCAATTCTTCTGATCTGGCTTCTTACATCTATTTTAAGAAAGGTACAGGAATGTATTTTGCTGATTTTGTGGGGTTGGTAATAGTGGTTAGGGTTAGGAGTTAGGGACTAGGGTTAGGGTTAGGGTCTCCCTGTCCTCTGCTGCACAGAACCCATTCTCCTTTGGTAACTAGAGTGATATTTTCGGAACATAACCTTTGGGCCTCTCTGTGGTCTGCTCCCCTCCTGCCCATCCTCTCCAGCCTCACCTCTTCCACCACGGCCCCCCCTTCTGTGGGCCACCCAAGTGTGTGGTCGTCCCACATGTGCCCTGGGCCTGACTACAATCCTTTGCTTTTGCTGTGCCTTCTGCCAGGATCACTCTTCTATCCCCCTGCTTCATATCTGGCTTGTTGCCCCATTGGCTGGGTCTGGATTTGCCCTATGGTGACCTGACTCATGTCTGCTGGTTGAGTGTGCTTATCCCCTATTTAAATGTAGTACGCGCCTTCCCTGGGTGAGCGATTTACTAACCTGCCCGTTATGGGGCAGGCACAGGGAAGTAGCCTTAGCGCCTACACAAAATAATCAATCTCAGAGGGGCTCACCACACTTGCTGATAATGGGGGAGCTGCTGTCCTCACAGTGGGGAGCAGGTAGTACCCTTAAAGGGGGACCAGCCATGGGACGTGGTTGGACAAGACTTTGAACCTTTTGGGGCCGGGGAGATGTAGACTGGACCTGGAAGCTCACACCCTTGGATTAAAGCCTGGGGCCTAAGCAAGCCCCCTCTTCTTCCTGGTGTCGTCTTTTGCCTTCCCTGTCCACGGGCTGGACCTGATTCCTGATTTGGCAGAGTTTGAGGGTGACCCCTCCTAGGAATACCAGTGGCTTACTGAGCACCTTGTCAGCAGGATGCCCAATAGCCTTCCAGGGAGAACCCTACAGGAAGTGGAGACAGGTCTGTGGGGGCCAGCGGCAGCCCACTCAAAGCAAAGTGGGACAGGTGGCCGGCCCTGCTGATTCTACCCACTCTGTAAGACATAGGAATGAGGGCTGTGCCCAAAGGTGCTTCCCTCCTGGAAGGTGGGGATGGGATCTGCAGGGGGGGCAGCCAGTGGAGGGCACCTGCAGGGTTTGCCCAGGAGCTCAGCACAGGGGGAGTGTTCCTGGCTCCAGCATGCTGACTGTGGGGCTGCCTGGGTTTCCAGCCTCCGAAGCCTCAGGCTCCCCTTTGTAAGACGGGGTGCTGATGGCCCCCATCTCTGGGAACAGACATTAGGGAGGCCCTGCTGGCAGATTCCCTCAGGAAGGTCAGGAGGTGGCTGTTGCTTAATGCAGCCCAGGGCCTGCCCCCTTGAAGAAGGTGCACACGTCCATGGCCCCCAACTCTGGGGTCCTCCTGCCAGCCTCTGGCAGTGACCCTCCTCCTGCCCTGTCCACTGCCCCTGTGGATACGTGGTCTTCCTGGAGCTGTTCCTGCAGACGGCAGAGAAGCACTTCAGGGTGGGGCACGGAGTCACCTACTAGGTTTTCACCAATCAGCCGGCTGCCGGGCCCCGTGTGCCCCTCCGGGTGGGCCGGAGTGTGGTGGTCCTCATGGTGGACACAGGGTCACTTACTACGTCTTCACCGACCAGCTGGTTGCTGTGCCCCGTGGGCCACTCTGGGAGGACCAGAGGGTGGTGGTTGTCGAGGTCCGCAGCGTCCTGCACTGGCAGGATGTGTCCATGCAGCACATGGCAATGATCAGCCGCTTCTGTGAGCAGCGCTTCCTCTGTGACGTGGATGACCTGGTGTGCGTGGACGTGGATGTGGGAATGAAGTTCTGGGACCATGTGGGCATGGAGATCCTGTTCCCCCTCTTTGGCACCCCACACCCCGGTTTGTACTGGGCAGCCCATGAGGACTTTAGCTATGAGCGCTGGCCAGTCCCAGACCCACATCCCCAGGGACCAGGGCAACTTTTACTACATGGGGGCCTTTTTTGGGGAATTGGTGGTGGAGGTTCCCTGACTGACCTCGGCCTGTCACCAGGTGATGGTGGTCAACTGGGCCAATGGGATTGAGGCCATGTGGCCTGATAAGAGCCACCTGAACAGGTACCTGCTGGACCACAGGCCCACCAAGGTGCTGTCCCCGGTGGACCTGTGGGACCCACGGCTGCTGGGCTGGCCCCCATCATTCCCCGGGACATGAAGAGCTGAGATCCATGGCTGTGCCCAAGAATCACCAGGACACCCAGAACTCATGAGGGGCTGTTCCCAGAGGAGCTGTGGGACCCGCGGCTATTGGGCTGTCCCCTGAAGGACCTGTGGGACCCGTGGCTCCCGGGCTGGCCCCTGTCATGAAGAAGCTGAGATTTGGGCCATGCCCAAGAATCACCAGGACACACAGAACTCATGAGGGGCTGCCCCAGAGGCCATGCAGGACCCGTGGCTGCTGGGCTGTCCTCTGGAGGATCTGCGGGACCTGAGGCTGCTGGGCTGGCCCACCATCATTCCCTGGGTCATGAAGAAGCTGAGATTTGTGGCTGTGCCCAAGAGTCACCAGGACATCTGGAACTCACGAGGGACTGCCCCCATCTCCATCATGGGGTGCTGCCTTGAGCAGAGCCATCAGAGCAGATTCCTACTTCTGTCCCCTTGAGGGAGACTGTGGAGCCCAGCACTGCTTGCATGGGCATGCCAGCACCCCAACCACCCCTGCACACAGGAGGCCTGCCTGGGGGCACAAGTTCCTCTCTTTGTGGTCACTACATTTTTATCATTTCTGGGTCATTTCCAGCTGTGAACGACTCCAGTTTTATGTCGGATGTCTTTCTGTGTCAATGTTGAGCAACCATCTTTAAAAAGAACAATTGAGAGAAAAGATTTTCTCTCTGGTTCTAAACAGACATTGCCTGTTGGGGCTGGGAGCAGCACTGTAGCAGCCATGGAGCCAGAACGGGCGCTGGCCAGGTCTTCCCTCCCAGTCCTTACACCTCACCGCAGCCATGGAGCTTCAGGGTGAGGGTGCGCCGAGCCACCTCTCAGACCTCCCAGTGCCCTCACCAACCAGAGGCCTTGGCCGTGGCCACTAGCTTGGCCTCCAGGAGCGTGGAGCCCTCTGGGCTATATAAGGTTCCTGCCTTGGTTTTAAATGGCTATTTCTGTGCTGGTGTTTGTGAAATGTGGGCACTCGCTCTGTCTGGATGTGCATCCCCTTGGGATTCCTCAGTGCCCACCAGTGGGTTTGCACTTGTGCACTTTCTCTGGACCAGCTGCCTGCACTGTGTCTTAGCAAGCACTTACTGAGCTCAGTCACCCAACAAGGGGCAGAGCATGAGAGCGAGAATGAAGATACAGGCTCCCTGCTCCTGGGCCCTCCAGGGGCTCACGATGGCCCCAACGTCCTGACTCACTTCTTTTGTATTGTGGTATAATGGACATACAACTGATACCATGAAGCACATTTCAGTGGCAATAAGTATATTCCCTGTTCTGCACCGGCTAACTCCGTCCATCGCCACAATGTTTTCATCATCCCAAACTGAACCTCTACCCACGAGACCCTAACCCCCCATTCCCCTTCCCCAGCCCCGGCACCCAGCAGCTCCTTCCACCTCTGTGAACGGGAGTGCTCTCCATCCCTCACAAGTGGGGTCCTCCGGTGTCGGTCCTTTAGGGACTGGCTTATTTCACATGGCATAATGGCCTCAAGGTCTGTCCCTGTGAGCCTGAACCTGACCCACTTTCCCCCCAGAAGTGTGGCTCAGCCCTTTCCTGTCTGATCCAAACCTCCTCAGTCCCCTCTGCTCCCCTCACCTTCCTCCTCAGCCTGAAGATGATCCCAGCCAGTCTGCAGCTTTGATGACCTGTTTAGTCCGGATGCCAGGCACATACCCCGGGGGCCTCAGGCCTCACCTATACCCCATCTGTCCACGTCAGGTGCCTGCCCCCCTCCCCCAGCTGACCACCTGCACCTCCCACAGGTGTCCCCATCTCAGGAGAGGGAAACACCAAGTCCAGACCCTTGGAGTCCTCTGGGACTTCTTGCTTGCTACCAACTCTCCCAGTAGTGAAATGGCTACTGGAGGATATTCAATGTCCAAAACATTTAAAGGCATGCGTGAGTCTCTGCTGCCTAAGGCAATGGATAACAGTTGGGGCAAATAGAAACCAAGCAGAATCACCGGAAGAAAGGCTGAGGAATGAGGAGCTTTAGGGAAGAAGGGTCTGGAAGCTCTGACAGCCCCTACCCGACCTTCAGATGCTCCTCAGTTACTCCTGTGCCTCTGGTATCTTCCTGGAACCCTGACATGGCTGTTTTCAGACAGCTCGTCCAGTAGTACCCTGAGTTTCTGGGAGGCAGATTTGCTGGAATCTGCAGTGTGTCCTGCTGCCCCACCGGGATCGCTTTTTGAAGGTGCATCGTCCGGGCCATCTGAGGAGCCAAGACTGTGGGTCTGTGACCTGGAGGGATACTGAGCAGAATTGGTGGGATGGGAGGGCTGCAAGGCCCAGAGGCAGGTTTCCAGAAAGCCGACTGGGGTCCCTGGCATCCTACCGTTTTTGAATCAAAGCCCTGAGATCTTTAAAATGCCAGCAATGTTACAGCATGGGCCAGAAAAGCAAATGTCCCTGTGCACCCAACCCCACCTAAACTATTGGCCATTTCTTGTCACTTGAGCTGAGGTCAAAGGATTGGGAGTCGGGGCTTGAGGAGGGTCTTGGGCCAGACTTTGTATTTGGGGGACAAAGGCCATCCAGACAAGCTTGTGCTGAGCCTGAGGAGGGGGTCTGTGTGGAGACCCCAGCTGCAGGCACTGCTGTCCACGGATGCCCCCTCGGCCTGCCCCAGTGCACCTGCTGCTGGGGTAGAGCCTGCCCCCTCCTCTCTGCCTGAGGGCTCTCTCCTGCACCAGGTGCCTCCTCCCCTGCCGGCCACTGCCATCCTGCAGCCCGGGAGGGTGGCTACCCCGAGTTCCTCCAGCTGCTGAGGGAGCACCTGCCCCCTCCTCTCTGCCAGAGGGTTCTCTCCTGCATCAGGTGCACCTCCTCTCCTACCAGTCACTGTCAGCCTACAGCCTCGGAGGGTGGATACCCTGACAACCTCCAGCCCTGGGGACAGAGCTGCTGTGGGTGAGATGCGGTCGCCCAGGAGGCCTGAGCACCAAGTCCCCACAGTGCTCACTCTACTCCTGCAGGCTCACTGTGCCACATCCTCCCTCAGTCTCCCTGGGCCCAAGTCTTCCTCTGCTCGCGGACCATCCTTGACCCAGGCTCCACACGCTGGGACTGGGAGCAGGTCATCTGGACCTTCTGGACTCTCGCTTCCATGCCCGTGACATGGGTACAGTCCGGCCTCACAGACTGCTCAGAGGAGACCCAGCACAGGAAGATGGAGGCCACTGCAAGGGAGATGCCAAATGACCCCAGAGGGAGCACACAATCCTTGCAAAAAGCACTGGGCTCACAGGACCCAGCATGGGATGTGGGTGTCAGGCCAGGGACACAGGGAGTCCTGGTGGGGGTGGCCCTGGCGGGGAGGCCACGGAAGGGTCCCAGAAGAGGCAGGAGACAAGGAAGACGACAGGATAGAGCTTCCCAAGGAGGTTGATGGAAGGATCAGAGAATCGCAGAGACCCTTGGGAAAACTCAGAGGCCCTGGAGATGTTGGCTGAAATGTGTCATTTGGTCAGAAAAGTTGGGTCACAACACCCCAGTTGACACTGGATGATTTACTCTTTGTTGGTTCTAGGAATCAGTAGGAACCTGCCATTAGAACTCACACTGCATGAAGTCTAGGATATACTTACTTTTCATCACTTTTCAGGACCAGATTTTTCTAGAGGAAGTGCTAAGCATGGGTCTCTCCATTCTTTGTGCAACTGGCCTGTATTTTCAGGAGCAGATTCCTGGTGCTCATCACTAGTGCTAGCCCTGAGGACTGCCCCCGTCACCTCCCACAGTGGACCTGACCATGTGGTTTGTGGGGTGCTCACTGATGAAGCCCCAGTGCTCAGTACACAGCAGGGACCCCAGATCCTCTGCTGAATGAGAGAGGAAGGAGGGAGGGAGGGAGGGGGAGGGAGGGGAGGGGTGGAGGTGGGGAATAAATGAGGGAGGGAGTAAAACCACAGAAGCTGGGTCCATAAATCAGGAGTCCTTATCTGGAGTGAAGTCCAAGGGCATCACAGCCTGGGCCCTGGATGGTGGCTCAGGGCACGTCCGTCTGTCCTCCCAGTGCTGACCTTCCTTCTCCTTGGACCCGCTGTCATCCTGGATCCTCTCACCCTCCTCCTCAAACAATTCTCAATGTTCCCAGGGGAAGGGTGGCAGGAGGGGTGGGTCTCAGGAGGGGCTTCCAGGATCCTGTGCCCTGGATGACCCCGGGACAGTAGCTGCAGGGCATTCTATCATGAGAACTGGGACAGTGGATCCCATCCATCTCCTTGGGCATTAGTGTTGTTCAATTCCCTGCTCTCTCCACCACCGCTGTGATGAACACTCCTGACAATACATGTGTGAAAAACCGAGCCAGAGTTTCCGGGGCTGAGTCCGAGGCTGAGGATGGGTGCACCTGTGGCCTGGGATGGGTGCTGCTCACTGTTCTCCCAGACAGGGGTGCCTGTCACCGTTCTCTCCCGGGGACCTCTACTTCCTCATGTTCTCCCCAGGGCTGCTGGTCCCCAGACCAGGCACCTGCCAGTCTGAGGGTGAGCAGCGCTGCCTCCATAGGGTTTCCTTTGCTGGAGTCCTTCCCCAGGAGCTCCCGCATCTCTGACACATATTCCCTGCGTGCCTATCCTTCCGCCTTGGACTTGCATGTGTTTGGTCTCCGTCCCTGTGGAACCCAGTGACTGGGAGCGTGGTTTGGACCAGAGTCAGGTGAAACCTTTCTCTGGCCTTGGGTTGTGAGCAATGCTTTTGCCCTTTGTGGTGTGTCTTCCAGCTTTCTGCATTTCCCTGGTTTCTGTGTGGGTCTCAGGAGGAACCAGCCCTGTCCTGTCTGGGGTCAGGCTGTGGTGTCTCAGCAGGAACAGAGGTCTCGGCCCCGAGATTGTGCCCATAATTCCTAAGGTGGCCTCTGTGATTACATCTGATGTGTCATCCATCGGGGATTTCAATATCAAATAAGGGAAATTTTATGACAAACACAGAAGAAAACGAGTCCCCTTTGAAAATAGGGGGGCAGACACAAAGGCCCCTATTGTGTGATTCCACTTACAGAAACATCAGGAATAGGTAAAGGAACAGAGAGAGAAAGCAGCTTAGGCGTTGCCGGGGTCTGGGCTGGAGGAGAAACGGGCAGGGAGGGCTTCTGGTTCGGGGACTCCTTTGGGGAAGGATATTCTGCGGCAATGTTCTGGGGTGTGGTGGCACAGCGTTGGGCATGTACTTAATGCTCATGACATGTTCAATTGAAAACAAGTAATTTTATTTAAAACAAATAATAAACAGTATATAGGACATGGAAGGATAAAATAACAGTTAATATGTACCAGAGAGAAAGAACACAGGGGGAGGGGATGAAACAATCGGGCGGGGTCTTGGGTTCCGGCGATGGAACTAAGGGTAATTGTACAAGGAGCTCTCCCTGCAGGGCTGTGGGCTCTGGATGTGGCCGTGGGAGCCCTGCAGGAGCAGGAGTAGGGGCAGGGCTCAGGATAGGGGCAGGGCCAGGGGAAGGGCCAGAGGTAAGAGCAGGGGCAGGGGCAAGGGGAGGGACAGGGTCAGCAGTAGTGGCAGGTGCAGGATCCAGGGCAGGAGAAGGGACAGGATCTGGGT
>NW_027397211.1:0-12283 GCF_003265705.2 Callorhinus ursinus | reverse complement strand
GGGGGGGGGGGGGGAAGGGGGAGTGGCAGGAACTGTAGCAGGAGCAGGGGCAGGGGCTGGGGCAGGAGCAGGTGCCAGTTCTTCCTGGACAGCGCCAGGCTCTCCGTGGGCAGGTGCCGGGTCACCTGCTGGCTCCTGGTCTCCTCCTGAAGTCACTGCAGGCACCACCCCTCCCTCCAGATCCGGCTCTAGCTCCTCAGGTGGTGGAGCAGCTGTGAGAGGAGAAAAGCTCACCCCCGTGCCTGCTCTCTGTGGGCCTTTGCAGAGACAGAGCCCAGCCCAGGGCCTCCCAGAGAAGCCACAGCTGGGAAGGAACCTTCACGGGGACATCTCCCCGACTGCAGGCCACCCGCTGGGTGCTCTGTACCCAGTCGTCACTCCTGGCCCCACACCAACCTCTGGGGGCTCCTCCCTGTGGGGCCAGCATCGACCCGTCCCCACACACCACAAACACCCAGCCCCAGCCTTCTCACCCTCAACCTTGGCCTCCGTGGGCTCCGGCTCCTGGACCACTGTTCGGTGGACGACCACCTGGGACAGTGGTCTGCGTGGTGTCGGAGGTCTTGCCCGGCAATCCCCAGCACCTGTTTTTCGGGATGCCTGTGGGGTCAACCCCTCTGTCAGGGAGGAGGGCACGTCTGCCAGCTGCCTCTCCATGTCCTCCGTGGCCTTCTGCAAAGACAGGGACCGGTAGCCGGCCCCGAGGCATCACAGCCCTGCCCGGCCATCTGCACTGTCCTCCTGCCTAGTCCCCCTGCTGCTCCCAGAACAGACACACCCCTGTGCGCGCACAGCCCTGCACCCAGGATGCAGTGAGCCATCCCTGCAGGGCTATTGGGATAAACCTTGGGCAGAAGGGGCAGCGCCCACACACCCCATCCCACACAGCCAGCCTTGACCTTGAACATGAACTGCCCACTGGGTATCTGACCCCTCATCAGCCTGCTCCTGCTCGGGGTGGCCCCACCCCCATGACCCCTCTTTACACACACACTCACACACACACGCACACACTCACACACACACGTGCGCGCACACACACACAGACACACACACAAACACACAGGGAGGGCACCTGGGGCTACACAGGTCAGGTCAGAGCGAGTGGGGCTGGGTGGCCGGCTCTGGGCCTCCTGCTGTCACCTTTCTGTCCTTCCGGCCAAATGGCCAGAGGCGGTGGGGAGCCCTGACATGAAATCCCCAGCAGGGGACAGCGTCCACAGGGCGCGCTTTCTTCCGCCTGCAGCCTCTGGACCTCGGCAGGCAACATGCGAACATCTTGGTTTGAGGATCTCCAATGAAATGAGCTGGGCAGGGGGCTGTCTGTGGAATGTGGGTGCCTGGTTACCGGGGTTCCAAATTCTGTTGGGCTCTGTTGTCAGGGAAGTGAGGTCACCACTGCCTGGGGTCCCCTTACCCAACTTTCTCCTTACACAAGAGCCCCCCCGAGGGCTCCCCTCCCCCGCTGCTCATTGCTCACCCTCCATCCATGCCCCATCCATACAGTGACACCCTCACAGCCCACTCACAGCCCCCGGGAGGCCTGGGTGCAGCCGGTGTCCCTGATGTGAGGACACAGAGCTGGGTTCAGACTGGACTCCTGCGCGTGCCCAGGGCTATGACCCTGGACGGACCCCGTGCCTCTCAGGGCCTCCCCGGGCTCCCCATCTGCACATTGGGGTATTCTGGCTTCTACTTCTAGGGACGCCATCAGGGGTAGGACCTCTACACATGTTCTGTACCTGCTATCACAGGAGGCTGGTGCATACTTGGCAATGCAAGAATGAGCCAGGGGCTGGGCTTGGCATGGAACACAGCTCAGAGGGGCTTGGGTCTGCTCTGGGGTCCAGGGAAAGCCACCCCCCTCCTGCCTGTGTCCCAGCCTCCTTGGGAAGGTAGTAATGAACTGATTCTGACCTTGTCCCCTGGTGATGCAGACTTCCAGGGGCTCCCATTAGGGTTAGGCTCAGGTCCCAGGGCCTCATCTGTGCCCGTGTGCTGGGCAGTCCCCACAGTGGCCCCTGGCACCCCTGAGTCCTGGTCACACATCCCTGTGGAATCCCCTCCCCTCCAGGGTGGATGGCCTGTGTGACGGCGCTCTCAGGAATGGAATGGCACAAAATGCCGGGATGTCATTTCCAAGCTGGTGGGGGAAAGTCTATGACTTCTCCTGGTTCCCTCTGTCCTGTGTTCATTCTCTGTCTCCTTCTCTGTCTCTGTGTCTGTGTCTCTCCCAGGAGCAGGATCTGTGGGTTCCATGGGCGATGTAAGAATCCTCAGAAGCCTCCCTTGTCCCCGTTTCCCTCTCCGGTCCTGGTGCTCCATTCCTTCCTAAGGCCTCCTCACCCCGACCAGAGCAGTGATTCTGGATCCTCTTCCAAATGGGGACCCTGAGGCTGCAACAAGGAGGGCCCTGACCTTGGTCTCCAGACTGGTGGCCCAGTGCTCTGCCACGTTCTGCGTACCCAGGTCCTCAGCCCCCCAAGCCCCCAGTGTGTCCTCTGCTGAGAAGGACCTCGAGGGGGTAGAAAACATTTTCCCCAGACTGGGATCACAGGGGGTCGGGGATGGAGATCCAAGGCCAACAGGCTCTTCTACAAGCCTGTGGGACCCTTGGGACACTGCATCTCTGCAGCCCAAGTGACAGCAGAGGAAGCTGAGGCCTTTTGGGCTCTGGACTTGGGGGTGGGTATCTCTTCCTACTCCCAAGTGCCCAGGGTGGTGGTGGACACCGGAACCCAGACCCTGTCTTTTCCCAGTGCCCTGGCAACCCCCTGGGTCCCTTGGGGACCCCTGACCATCAGCCTGGCCTGTCTCCCCTCCCCATGCTCTGGATCTGGGTCCTTGCCGGGAGTCCTGATGCCCTGCCCCATGGCCAGCTGTCTCCAACCTCTTTCTTCTTTCCCCCTTGTCACCCACCTCGCTCCCAGGGTGTCCTCCCCTTCTGACCCCCAGCTGGGCAGTCAGAGTGGTGTGTGTGGGTGTGCAGGTGCACATGCCTCTACATGCCTGGGGTTGCCAAGGTCATGTCCCCACATGGGACATGGTGGGTAGCTATCCCCGAGGATCTGAGGGGCTCTCACCCCCAAAGCGAACCTCATGGGAGAGTTGGGGCTGGCCTAGGACTGGAGAGCAGCCCTGCTCCTTGGGCTCTGCACCCCTCAGTTGTCCTGGGCCAGTCCCTGCCTCTCTTGACCCAGTATGCCAACTGTCCCTGAGGGTTGGACATGGAAACGCTTGAACGTGGCCGCTCCTCCAGGGGTAGGTGGGGGACAGGTGCACCAGGCACCCAGACCTCCCCACCGAGAGGGCCAGCCAGGTGTGTCATGGCCAGGTGTGCAAAGGGGACCTGCACACAGCATCTGTATGGTGAACCAGCCCTGGGGCGGATGTACACGAGACCCATGGGTCTGCACCTGACCGGTCCCACACATTCCCTCATCACAGCCGACTGCTCTGTGGCCCCAAAGTCCGCTGGGCCCTGCAAGCACGTCCACCCTGGGCAGCAGGCCTTAGGGTGCAAGGCTAGGTGGGTAGGACATCTGGGGACGCACAGGTCATTGAATACCCCCCACCCAGCTGGCCTGGAATGCAGACTCCCTCTCAGGGTCCAGCTAAGTGCAGGGCTGGGCCAGTGGCCCTGCAGGCATCAGTGGAGGCCGACTCAGGACAGGGAGAAGATCAGTCCGCCCCTTCCCCTTCTCCTCTCCTCCTTCTGCCTTGTCTTCCTGGCAGGATCCGGGACAGAGGTCCAGCCTGTCCCTGGCTGAAGCCCGGCTGGAGTCAGAGGGGCGGGAAGGAGGCCACGGTGGAGGGGCCCACCAGCAGGATGCCCGAGTGTGAAGGGGGTCGTTACTGTAATGAGGGACCCCGTGGGCATTCAGGGATTTCAGCCCTTTTTAGACATGCGCAGTGGCCCCA
This sequence comes from Callorhinus ursinus, assembly GCF_003265705.2. Lineage (NCBI taxonomy): Eukaryota > Metazoa > Chordata > Mammalia > Carnivora > Otariidae > Callorhinus > Callorhinus ursinus. Next base: position 8,362 of record NW_027397211.1, on the reverse strand, counting down.
GGACTCGGCCCCTGCCCCATCCTTCACTCTCCACAAGGCCCTGCATCCTCCCCAGCCCAGTCCTGGTACACAGCCAGTCCTCCCTCTGGCCCTAGGAAATCCAGGGGCTCCGGGAGCTGCAAAATCATTACAAGCTGGAACCGAGCCATCCCTATGGGGCCTGGTTCCGGGTCCTGCAGCCCCACCGTGAGGAGAGGTGAGGCCAGGCAGGAGCGGGGAGAGGGCAGAGTGGACTCTCCCTGGGGGCCATGGCTCCCTGGTCAGTGCAGACCCTATTGTGTGCTGACCCCTAAGGCACCCAGATTCCAGCTCCCAGGCAGGCTCCGGGAGAGAGACCAGAGTGTGGCTCCTGCTAGCTCAGACGTGTCACTCTGTCCTGTAGCTACAGCCTGTCTCACCAGCTGGACTCCCCCTCCTAGTCGGCCAGCTCACCTTCACGGTCAAGAACAGGCCATCATGAAGGTCAGGGGCAAGTGCGTGGCTGGTCAGGCAGGGGAGGGCTCGCTTTCAACTCAGGGAGTCTCTGGCTGGTCTAGCAGGGGCTCTGGAGGGCTGGCTTTCCAGCTTCTCTGCTGACCAGCTCTGGGACTGGAGCCATTTACCTCCCCTCTCTGGGCCTCGCTCTCCTCCTCTGTGCAATGGGGTGATGCTGAATGATCCCTCCCATGGCAGGAACATGTGGAGTGCTGGTGATCGACGTAAGCTGGGCACAGAGCCTGGATTGCAGAGTGCAGAGGGGGATGGCGAGTGGTGTGGGCAGTGAGCACTCCTTCCCCCAAAAGCAATTCAGCTCTTTGATGCAGCCACCAGGCCCCTGGCTGGGATCCCAGGAGCAGTGGCCGACCACACTCCTGACACCAGGCCCCTGCGTGTGGCTCTTCCTCAGCACTGGGACACGGTGGGGACCCCGGCACACGGGGCCAGCTCCTCTCTCTGAGGGAAGGAGAACAAAGACTTTCCTTGGGGTCCCACAAGGCCCCGTAGGCCTAAGAGGGGAGGAGGCTGCCCCCAAACAGTACATTGAAATTCTGCTTTTGTTAGAACCTGAGCGTTGGAGTTTGGTTCTTTCACTTGCTGGGCTGACGAGACACACTTGCTCTCCATGACTCCTCCTCAGATGAAGAGCTCTTGCAGGTCCCAGGAGTCCTCACCTGGGGAGGGGAGAGGGGCCAGTCCCCTCCCTGGCTTCTGCAGGAGACCTGTCCTCCCAAAGACAGGATGGTTTCGGGTCGTGATCCTGGGCCAGGGTTGGAGACAGCTCCTCACTCCTCCTGACTCTGGGGCTGAGGGGGCCTTTCTCAGGCGTAGCAATGCCCACGGAAGGCAGGGGCTTCAGAAAGAACACACTCCTGGACCCGGTCCCGCCCCAGGATGGTGGCTGCCTTCCCCAGCTCCGGAGGAAGAGGGATATCCTCTGCTTCTTTGGCGGTGGTCCTCTGACCCATGAGCAAACCCTGAAAAGTCTCTAGTCCTCCTCTGGAAGTGCGCCAGCCCTGAGTGAGCCAGTCACTGTCCACACACGAAGACGGACAACGTTTTGAGGAAATGCGGAAGGTGATCCTGTGCAAATGGCCTGCAGGTCGGTGGGGCTGGCTGCTTCAGTGCCCTCCAGCGGACCCCCTTTCCCTGGATAGGCATCCTCCTGGAATCTGGTCTCTGCCCTTGGAGGTCCCTTCCTGCTGGTTTCAGAACCAAGGGAGAGACTGTGGTGTGGCTTGGAAGGCTCCACCCCAGCCTCCTCCCTTTTGCACACATCACTGCTCCCCAAGAAGCAGGGGCTGTTGCTCCCGCATGCCCCGCACAAGGCTGGTTTAAGGCACTCATTCCCTCCAAGTCCCAGCCGCTCTGGCTCCATCACATACATCATGGCCACAGCTGCCTGGCTGGGCGAGGAGTCCGGGAGAGCTCTCCTTTCCCGGGATCAGGGTTCACACTCCTGGCCAGAGAAAGAAGTCCCATCTGTCCTCTGCTAGAGAAAGTGAATTCCTGGGCCGGGTTGCCCTCAGGTACCTGAGGACATGGGGGTCCCCTGCAGGTCCCCTGGAAAGAAGGGTGTTGGGCACCCCAGGCCTGGAAAACAGTGAGCAGCACCCATCCCAGGCCATGGGTGCAGCCATCACCTGGCAGTGCTTGGTCTCATACTCCCCCCCGGAAACTCTGGCCGGTTTTTCACAGATGTGTTTTCAGGAGTGTTCAGCACAGCGGTGGTGGAGAGAGCAGGGAATGCACCAGTACTAATGCCCAAGGAGATGGATGGTGGCTCAGTCCGTTAAGCCGCCGACTCTTGATTTTGGCTCAGGATGTGATCTCATGGTGTGGGATCGAGCCCCACGTAGGGTCTGTGTTCAGGGCAGCGCGGGCTCACGATTCTCTCTTCCATCTCCTGTGTCTACTACCACTCTCGTGCCACGCTCTCTCTCTAAAATAAATTAATAAAATCTTTATAAAAATGGAATCATACAGAATGTACTTTTAAAAAATGGTAAAAAATCTATCATAAGATCTCACTGATATGAGGAATTCTTAATCTCAGGAAACCAACTGAGGGTTGCTGGAGTGGGGATGGGTTGGGAGGGATGGGGTGGCTGCGTGATAGACATTGGGGAGGGTATGTGCTATGGTGAGCGCTGTGAATCGTGTAAGACTGTTGAATCACAGACCTGTACCTCTGAAACAAATAATACATTATATGTTAAGAAAAAAGAAAACGATAGTAGGAAGGGAAAAATGATGTAATATATGGTGATTAACATAACATAATAAAAAAAGGAAAAAATTGTAAAAAATCGTAACATTGATTTTGCCATTTTAAACATTTTCAGTATAAAGTCCGGTAGTGTGAAGTCTATTTACACTGCTGTGATACATATCTTGAGAACATTTCATTTGCAAGTCTGAAATTCTGTACTCATTATTATTTGTTTTTCATGTAGAAAGCATATTTATTTATTTACTTATTTAATTAGGTTCAGTTAGCCAACATATAGTACATCTTTGGTTTTTTATGTAGTGTTCAATGACTCATTATTTGCATATAACCCAGTGCTCATCACAACATGTGCCCTCCTTAATACCCATCACCCCCAGATACCCCATCTCCCCACCCCCCTCCTTTCTGTAACTCTCAGTTAGGTTCCTGGAGTCCAGAGTCTCTCGTGATTTGTCTCCCTCTCTGATTTCTTCCCATTCAGTTTTCCTTCCCTTCCGCTGTGGTCCTCCACACTATTCCTTATGTTCCATATATGAGTGAAACCATATGATAGCTGTCTTTCTCTGCTTGACTTATTTCACTTAGCATAATCCCCTCCAGTTCAATCACGTCAGTGCAAATTGTAGGTATGTATCCTTTCTGATGGCTGAGTAATCTTCCATTGTATATATGGACCACATCTTTATCCATTCATCTGTTGAAGGGCAATTTGGCTCCTTCCACAGTTTGGCTATTGCAGACATTGCTGCTATGAACATTGGGGTTCAGGTGCCCCTTCTTTTCACTACATCTGTATCTTTGGGGAAATACCCAGTAGTGCAATTGTTAGTTAGTAGGGTAGTTCTATTTTTAACATTTTGCGGAACCTCCATACTGTTTTCCAGAGTGACTGTACCTGCTTGCATTCCCACCAACAGTGTAAGGAGGGTTCCTCTTTCTCCACATCCTCACAACATCTGTCATTTCCTGATTTGTTAATTTTAGCCATTCTGACTGGTGTGAGGTGGTATCTCATTGTGGTTTTGATTTGAATTTCCATGATGGCTAGTGATGGTAAACGTTAGTCGTTTTTATGTCTTTTTTGGAGAAATGTCTGTTCATGTCTTCTGCCCGTTTCTTATTGGATTATTATTATTTTGTTGTTGTTGTTGGGGTGTTGAGTTTGAGTTCTTGATAGATCTTGGATACCAGCCCTTCAACTGTAATGTCATTTGCAATATCTTCTCCCATTGGGTCACCTCTTAGTTTTGTTGACTGTTTCGTTTGCTGTGCAGAAGCTTTTTATCTTGATGAAGTCCCAAAAGTTCATTTTTGCTTCTGTTTCCCTTGCCTTTATAGACATGTCTTGAAAGAAGTTGCTGTGGCCGATGTCGAAGAGGTTACTGCCTCTGTTCTCCTCTAGGAGTTTGATGGACTCCTGTCTCACTTTGAGGTCTTTCATCCATTTTGAGTTTATCTTTGTGAATGATATAAGAGAATGGTCGAGTTTCAATCTTATGCATGTGGCTGTCCACTTTTCCCAGCACCATTTATTGGAGAGACTGTCTTTTTTCCATTGGACATTCATTCCTGATCTGTCAAAGATTGGTTGACCATAGAGTTGAGGGTCCATTTCTGGGGTCTCTATTCTGTTCCATTGATGTATGTGTTTTTGTGCCAATACCATCCTGTCACAGATTTGTAATATAGATTGAAGTCAGGCATTGTGATGCCCCAAGTTTGGTTTTCTTTTGCAACATTTCCCTGGCTATGTATCCTTGGCTGCATGTTCTCATTTAGTACTGTGAACATGTCTTTCCAGCCCTTTCTGGCTTGCCAGTTCCCTGGTGTTATTCTGACATTATTCTGATGTTCCTCCCTCCGTACATAAGAAATCTCTTCCCCCTGGCTGCTTTCTGTATTGCTTCCTTGGTTCTAAGATTTGCAAGTTTTCCATTTTTAATTCTAATAGTGTATTTATAGACTACTTTGGATTTTCTATGTACACCATCATCTTATCTGTGAATAGTCACAATTATCTCCTCAATGGGTATTCTTTTTGTTTCTCTTGGCTTATAACACTTGGGAGATTCTCCAAAGTAATGTTGACTAGAGTAGCATTGTTTGAAGATTTTAGTATACCTTTCGCAATATCCGATAGAAAAACAGACAAAACATTGGTAAGAAATGTGACCTATTTGACATATATGGAACATTACATAGTAAGTGCAGAATACATTATTTTCAAGTGGTCCTAGAATATTTATCCAAATAGACGATACGTTGGGCCATGAATCAAGTCTATACATTTTAAAAGCCTGAAATTAACTAGATTATATTCTTTGACCACAAGGGAATTGAGCCATAGTCATAATGAAAAGAAAACCAGGAAGTCCCTCAATGTTTAAAACTTAAATGTAACTTTGCTACATATCCTAAGGGTCAGAGAGGGAATCACAATGGAAATTCTCGATCTTTCCTACATCAGAGCTCACAGACAACGGCATTCTATCCATGAAGAGCACTATAAATAAGGTAGACAGGAGTTGAGGCTTAAGTCCGAGTTCTACCTGCCTCAGCCACACCTGGCAGCCTTGGTATGTGGTCGCTCCTGGCTGCCCTTTCTGGCGGCCCTGAGCTAAGGGGGACAACATGGCCATGTGGAAATGGGAAGCTCCACACTCCTAGTGATGATGGTGTCTCCCACCCAAGCTGCCCTTTCTGGTGGCCCTGAGCTAAGGGGGACAACATGGCCATATGGAAATGGGAAGCTCCACATTCCTAGTGACGATGGTGCTATTGTATTGTCCTCACCAGTCCAACAACATGATTTCTGAGTGAAAGATGACACAATAGCAGCTTCTTGACCTTCCTTAAGGTTTGAAAATCATCTTGTGAGTCATCTATTAGAAATAGGGTTTCAACACGTGTCCATTTATCTGGAAAAGAAATAGATCCAAATAGTAATTATGGCTTCCTGAGCACCTGCCATTGAGTGCCATCACACTGGCTCTTTGTGGAATTCTCCCTCTTAAACTTCTAAACTATGAGGTAGGTATTATTAGTCACATTTTCTAGATGGTTAGACAGGGGCTCAGAAACGATACGAGTCACAGAGGATTTGAGTGTCAGAGACATAAGTGGGATCTTCAAACTGACTCCAAATCCCTTGTTATTCCATACACGGTACTATTTCCCCCCTTTTTTTTTTAAGGTTTTATTTATTTATTTGAGAGAGAGAGAGAATGACAGAGCGCAAGAGCGGGAGGGTTAGAGGGAGAAGCAGACTCCCCGCCGAGCAGGGAGCCTGATTTGGGACTTGATCCTGGGACTCTAGGATCATGACCTGAGCCGAGGGCAGTCACTTAACCAACTGAGCCACCCATGTGCCCTGCTATTTCCCTCTTATCTCTGGTCTTCTCTATCTGGAAACATATCAAGGATCAGGAATTTTATGTTGTGTGGCCAAATGGAATGAATTCAGTTGGCCTTTTAACCTCTGCCCATCGTAATTGAAGGATCTTTGAGTGAGATACTCCAAGATCTCTAGGAATAGAGACATTATAATATTTTTCTAATATTACAGTTACTGAAAGAACTATCTTTTTTTAATTGGTTCAGGCTCTGGTATGATCAGAGTGTACCGTAAGACAGGTCTAAAATAGTATTTAAAAACACTCAGCTCAGCCTCTTCTACGAAGTGAGACAGTGCTTATAAACACAGCTAAAATAGTCCTTAGCTACGATTATTTCCTTCCCAACCATCATAGTGTTTATATGGTATGACTATGACTTACATTAGTCAAAATCAGCAAGGAAAGAACTGAGACAGTGTATCCAAGCTTTAGGAGAACTTCATGTTTCCATTAGTGCTGTGAAAATGAACTACTCTGTTTTATTCTGTAGTCTAAGGGAATGGTGCCAGACATCTCTAAGATGTCTAGTAGTTCTAAAATTCTGACTTTAAGTTATCTGTGTGCTTCAGAGATTTGGGCAGGAGAAGGGGAGGAGCCCAGCGTCTCTGAACCCCTCTGTTACCCGTGTGGACCATGGAACAGGTAAACTTCTGTAGGCATCATTTTGATTTCTTGGTACTATCGTTAAAGGTACTTTTGTCTCAAGTTCCTCCCTTGAGTAGTAATTCTAATGATAATGGAAATTTTTATCCTTTACCATCCATGGACCTGGATCCTGGGCTCCCAGAGAAGCTATCCTTTAACATTTTACCAAGCTCCGAATGGGCAAAACCTCAGAGCGTGGGTCCTATTTCTGTCCCAAGTACATATTGTACATCTTCTTTGAGAAGAAAAAGATAACCCAAAAATGCCATTGCAAACATAAAGATAAGAAAAACGGAAGAACCTCTCTGGCTCCCATAAGATTAAAGTCATACCGACTTGCACAAACGGAAAACATAGGAAGAAGTCTATAAATTTCTGGAACGTTCTCCCTCATGACGATGTGTAACTCTGTATGTAAAACAACACAGAACAAATATATAAACCTGCCCCAGATGTTCCTTCCCCGGAGCACTCCCTTCTTTCTGAAGATTGTGTCTCCCAGGCAGCTGTCCTGAGGTGGGTTTGAATAAAACTCTCTTCCTTTCTCTCTCAACTGTTTAAAAGGGTTTGCTCATTTAGTGTCGACAATAACAATACGTTTTCTTTTTAAGTGAAAAATAAATGTTCCTGGTTCACGACACCCCAACAGAACAGAAGGGCGGGTGTTCTTCATCCTGGAGCTTCCCTGCAGAACCAAGCATATGTATATATATATTCCAGCATCAACGGGCTCATCCTACAAGGATGCTTTGAAGGTCCAAGAAGCACTATCCACTCCATGGGTGAGACCAGAAAGTGAAGCTCTTCTCGCCTAGAGAATTACTTTTTGGGTTTAAAACTGCCTTGGAAATGCGTGAAACCATTGCATTTCCTAAAGCCCAAAGCCTCGGAAGGTCCGAGTGTGGCTGACCTTGCGGGGGGCCAGGAACAGCTCTGCAGGCAGGGTTGGTGCAGGAAGGGAAGGGGCAGGGCTCGGGGGGTGGTCTGCAGCCAGAGGCGTCCGCGGAACGGGCCGGGTGTGTGCCTGGGGCGGACCCTGCCCATAACCCCCGCCCATGCTGGCACCGCCCAGCCAGGTGCTGGCTTGAGGAGGGGCCTCCTGGACCACCTGCGGTCGCGGGGAGCCCCGGGCGTGAGGGCGGGTTGGCCGGTAGAAGCAGGCGCGGCATCCAATGGGCTCGGGGCACCACCCTCCCTGATCAATCACCGCATGGAGGTGGAGCTACCTCTGCGGGAGGACCCGGAGCTGCCCCGGGGTTGCAGAGGTCTGGCAGGTGGGCCCGCTCCCAGAGAGTTCACCTGTGGCGTTCCCGCCTGGGTGAGAGCACGCTGTGGGCTGGGGTGGGGGTCCCGGGGGCAGGGTGCGCCCTGGGTGGGAGTTGGGGGTTCTCGAAGGTGGCGGGGAGCGAGCTAATCCCGCGAACTCATCTGAGTTTTCTTTTTCCCTTGAAAGCCCTTCAACTGGCCGTATCCCCCAGCCCCGTGAACTCCAGGGCCCCGCTCACCCGAGTTTTTGTGGGATGGGTTGCAGACATTTCAGGGTTTGCCTCGTTCCCCTGGAAGAGTGCACGTAAGGACTGCACACAGTCCCCAACTTCAGTGGGGTGCCCCC
>NW_027397210.1:266034-274240 GCF_003265705.2 Callorhinus ursinus | reverse complement strand
AACCTTCAAGCTGCTTCAAGCCCATTTTGCAAGGGCTGAGTCAGGGCCGCCCAGGCTGGTAGTGCGCGTTGTGCACTGCTCAGGATGCCCAGGAGAGGGCAGGAGGGGGCTGAGGAGGAGCCTGTGGTGCACAGGCCAGGTAGCTAGGTGTCCCCTGGAGCAGGTGCCTTTCTCTAGTCCGCACAAAGGTGCTGTCAGTGCCAGCAGGGCCCTGGCTGAGTTGTCGGAGGCAGAGTCTGAGGTCACAGAAGGCCCCAACTGAGACCACCCACCTCGGGCACCAGACAGCCAGGGGGCGGGGTCAGCTCCAAGGACTGTCCAGTCTCGTTCAGGTGACTCCGTGCGTCGTCCAAGGTGAGAGGCAGTGTCATCGCTCTGGTCACCGTCCCCTGGGACTGTCCACCACCAGCAGGAACGGAGTCCCCCACCGGTCACCAGCTGACCAACGCCCGTCTGGTCCTCAGCAGATGCTGTCCCCTCAATGCTCTGGTCCCCAGGCTCAGGAGCAGCCCTGTCCCCCGGGGGCTGGGCCCGAGCTTGTGAGGGAGGCCCCCCCACCCCGGCTGACCCCGCGGTTCCTGCGCCTCTGCCCCGGGGGTGGGCGAGCCATGGTCCGGGGTCCCCGCGCTGATGCTTCACCGCGAAGCCAGGCCCATGGTAGTGACGGTGGTCACCGAGGAGCAGGGCCTGGTGGTGGAGACGGGGTTCAGGCAGGGTCTCTTCGCGGACAATGCTCCGGACCCAAGGGCTGCCCAGTCCGCAAACAGCCCAGATGCGAAGGGCCTGGAGGAGCCGCCCTCACCGTGGACACGGCAGTGGTGGTGCCCAGAGCCCTCAACCCCTTGTTTGGGGAATGGGCCCGCTGACCTCCTGCAACTTCAAAGCCCCGTGTGGGTCCGAAGCGTCTTTTTTGAGATGATGGGATTTTAATGATCACCTTTGGCCCTGACAGCTCAGTGACTAAATCTACAAGAGAGAGACAGAGACAGAGAGATACAGAGATGGAGAGACAGAGACAGAGAGAGAGAGACAGATGGAGACACAGAGACACAGATGGAGAGACAGAGACAGAGAGACACAGATGGAGAGACAGAGACTGAGACAGAGACACAGATGGAGAGACAGAGACTGAGAGAGACAGAGACGCAGGTGGAGAGACAGAGACACAGATGGAGAGACAGAGACGCAGATGGAGAGACAGAGACACGGAGAGACAGAAACAGAGAGACAGAGACACAGATGGAGAGACAGAGACACAGATGGAGAGACAGAGACAGAGAGACAGAGACACAGATGGAGAGACAGAGACACAGATGGAGAGACAGAAACAGAGAGACAGAGACACAGACAGAGAGACAGAGACACAGATGGAGAGGCGGCAGAGACCCACAAGACAGAGCAGACAGCATCAGGACTGTCTTCAGGAGGCTCGGGGTGGACCTGGCAGGACCCCTGCCCTCTGGTCCCAGGAGGTGGGGTCTGGGCAGGCAGATGATCCTGCGTTTTTGGATTTCCTTCCTCTGCACAGAGGCAGGAAACCACAGCTGGAGAGCAGGGAGGGGGAGGGAGGGAGGGGAAGCAGCTCTGGTGACACGAAGCCCCTGGACCAAGTGAGGGCATCAGACCCTCTGAGAGGCCAGAGAGAGCAGAGCTGGGGGGCAGGTGCTTGGGATGCAGTCCCCTGCCCCCCACCAGCCCCCAGCCCCCACTCCCTGCCCAGCGTCCCAGGGGCTTTGAGCTGTCACAGTGGTTGGAGCGCATAAAGACCTGCCATGTGCCTCCAGCAGGTGGTAAACAGGCACTGCCCCAGGCCCCAGAAGTCCCTGCAGCTGACCTGTCCTAGGCTCCCCACAGACCCCTCAGGACCAGTGTTAAGGGGTAAGGCCCAGCAATGCTGGGGGGCAGGGGGCAGGTAGAACTGTGTCCACGGGGACAGCCGCCCCTCAGCCCAAAACAGTGTCTCCAGGCCAGAGCCGTGGCCCAAAAGTCTAGGTAATCCTATTTAAGATAAATTTCCAAATATTTAAATATTGCTTCTGATTAAAAAAAAAAAATCCTCGGGCGCCTGGGTGGCTCAGTTGGTTAAGCGACTGCCTTCGGCTCAGGTCATGATCCTGGAGTCCCGGGATCGAGTCCCACATCGGGCTCCTTGCTCGGCGGGGAGCCTGCTTCTCCCTCTGACCCTCCCCCCTCTCATGTGCTCTCTCTCATTCTCACTGTCTCAAAAAAATAAATAAATCTTTAAAAAAATAAAAAAAAAATCCTCTGTGGACTTTGACCTATCCCCGACTGAATACAAAATTCAGGGAGAGAATTCACAAGTAGACAGCTCTCCTCCAAAATCCAGCTATGTCCGTGCCCACAAAATCCTGCAGACCTACCTCAGGCTTGTCAGGTCCCTGAATGCACTAATTTTCACTTATTTACACGTGGGGTACCGGCGGATTCTGGGTGGGCTGGGTGGAGCCTGGGCCTTCGGGGACATTGGCCAGGGAGTGCTCAGGTGGGTTTTGTCCCAGTAAAACCTCACTCGCTCAGAGGACCCTAATGCAGGACTCCCTTGCAGGGAGGCGGGCAGAGCAGGGGCCAGCCGTCATTTCTATGCTAATCAGCCTCCCGCAGCCTGATGGTCTTGGCCCTGCCAGCCCCCCCCCCCACCGCTGCGCTTCAGCGTCTGCTTCCAGTACTGGAACCCTGCACACCCTCCGCAGTCAGATTTTCCTGATTCAGCCCACCCCCACTGCCTCCGCCTGCGCCCAGGCTGAGCGCCATCACACACCTGCCTCATCATATCTCAGGCAGGAGGACAATGGTCCTCAGTCCCATCGGCCCGCGGTGGGGGGTAGGACACCCCCCTTCCCATGGAGTGCATCTCTGTGAGGGTGCCTCTCTTAGTGCATGCCCAGGGACAGGGAGAGGGGCCGGTGCTCGGGCTTTCCCTGGGGTCTCTCTGCCTGAGCCCCTGCTTTGAAATGCTATTCTGCAGGTTCAATCCCTCTGGAAAGCATTCCGAGCAGAGACTGCAAAGTACTGGCCTGAGGGAAAGGTGCTTTGGGGTCTGCTTTTTCCAACTTAAAAAAAGATGGGGGGGGAGTCACATAAAAACCAGACTTTCAGCTTCCCCGCCCCCAGCCCCTGGGCATGGGGATAAGGGTCCTCTTCTAGAGGAAGGCACCTTCCAGTCTCAAACCCCCATTCCAGCACTGAGTGACCTCATGTGCATCACACGCCTGGCCCCTGTAAGCACCTGAGTTTAATACTCCCTGATTTAAAGGAAAAGATAATTTTCACGACTCTTAAAATGATCAGGTCGTTCGAGGAAGATGTAAGGACGTTGAGCTAGTCGGCAGCTGAGTTGCCAAAATCTTACCTGCTCCTGGTGGAAGGAAATCATTGGAGTGTTGGGCTCGGTGTTTCGGAGAAAGAAAACATTTCACTGCTTTATTTCTGTCCCTGATTTGGAGAAGAGTTTTGGGTGCAGTGCAGGCTTGTTTGAGGATGCCCCTGAACAAGGGCACCTTGAGGCCACCCTTTCCACTTGGTCCTTTCCAGGCTCATTTGACAAGACAGCAAAGGTAACCTGGTGACAGTGGAAACCCTCCGTGCCATCACACCTGTCTGCAAATTACGGCTAAGTCCCCACGCAGGGAAATAGTCCTACGTGCAGCCAAAGTAAATTCCCCAGCCACACCTGAGGCCAGATGCTTTCTACAACAGTGCTGAGCAGAGTCAGCACCAAGCCGATGTTCGCCAGGGCCTCTGTACACCAACCCTCGGTCTCACCCCATCCCCGGTCCCGGTTTCCAATCTCAACACTCGCCTGTGCTGCCACAGCTCAGACCATGTCGGCTGCCCTGATCAGCAACAGGGTCACCTCGGTGCAGCTCCCAACATGTCTCTGGGAAATGCCCAGTGACAGAACAACCTGGTCCAGAACACCCATCCAGAGTTACAGGCAAATACCACTGTAACTCTGCTCACTGAAAGGCAGGCGTAAGCCTGGTCATAGCAGCACTATCTGTAAAACCCCCAAAATGAAAACCACTCAGATGCCTGTACACAGTACATCCGATAGAGAAATGATGCTATTATCACAATCAGATGTCATTCAGCAGGGAGAATGAATAAACTGGAAAAGAACCTGATACAGATGACTTGCAAATATTATAACAAACAAGACACCAGATACTATATAATTCCATTTATCTAACATATAAAAACAGGCAAAATTTATCTACCGTGATAAAAATCAGGGGAATAGTTAACTTTAAGAAGGAAACCAGTATATCCTTATATATGGAAAATACCATAATTTTTAAAAGATTTTATTTTTTTGAAGATTTTATTTGAGAGAGAGAGAATGAGAGATAGAGAGCACGAGAGGGAAGAGGGTCAGAGGGAGAAGCAGACTCCCCGCTGAGCAGGCAGCCCGATGCGGGACTCGATCCCAGGACTCCAGGATCATGACCTGAGCCGAAGGCAGTCACTTAACCAACTGAGCCACCCAGGTGCCCTAAAAGATTTTAGTAGATACTTCACCAGAGAATATACCTGAATGGCTAATAAGCCCATGAAAAGATGCTCAGGGGGCGCCTGGGTGGCTCAGTCGTTAAGCGTCTGCCTTTGGCTCAGGTCATGATCCCAGGGTCCTGGGATCGAGCCCCGCATCGGGCTCCCTGCTCAGCGGGGAGTCTGCTTCTCCCTCTGCTGCTCACTCTCTCTCCTGCTCTCTCTCTCTCTCTCAAGTAAATACATGAAATTAAAAAAAAAAAAAAGATGCTCAGCATCATTAGTCACTAGAGAAATACAAATCCAAACCACAGTGGGATACACACCCACTAAAATGGCTCAAACCAACAGGACTGACCACACTGTGTGCTGTAGGAATGCACGATGGTACAGCCATTTGCAAAACAGTTCAGCAGTTCCTCAAAAAGTTAAATATGGGGTTACCACCACATGCATTAATTTCCTGAGGCTACTGTAATGAATGACCACTAACTCAGTGGCTTAATGCAACACAAATGTATCGTCTTGTCGTTCTGGAGACCAGAAGTCTGAAATGAGTCTTCAAGGGGCTGCAATCCGGGTGTGGGCAGGGCTGTTTCCATGGGAGCCCTGGGGGTTGGGGGGAGAATGCTTTTCGCCGCTCACCTTCTAGAGGTCCTGCTTGCATATTCCCGTGGTCTGCTCCCCTGATGTGGCCACTCCCACCTCCCGCTTATAAAGACCCTTGTGATCACATTGAGCCCCCCCCGGATGATCCAGCCTCCCCATTTCTAGACCCTCAACTTCATCACATCTGCAAAGCCCCCTTGGCCGTCTGAGGCCATGTTCACAGTGCACGTGTGCATGCTGATGCACTCCACGTCTAACGGGAAAGATGTGGCCAGAGTTCAAGACAACAGAAGACATGGGGCAGTGCAATCAGACGTCGATTGACCACACAAAGGTAAACACGCTACAGCTTCTGAAGTCCCATGGGACACCCTAGGCCCAGGTAACGTCTGACCCCAAATTCATCATAATGGCTCAACTGAAATGCTGGTTCACAAATGATGTCCCAGAGTTCACCCCAAATACAACACCAACTGGTGAGTGAAAGGATGACCAGGAACAATTTAGTGAGGAGTGAAGTACGTAGTCTCCTATCTTTAGACGGCGAATCCGTGTGGTCGGTAAATGCAGGTGACCAAAGCCTCGGGCATGACATGGCTGAGCCGCACAAGGCCCAGGAGCCACCTGCCCATCATGCACCTGAGCCAAGCGCCAGCCCGAGTGGGAAAGAAGATGCCTCCCAAAATGCTTCCCCACAACAGCCCAGAGGCTCTCGCTCTGGGAGCAGAAATCCAAGACGAAGGGACGGATTGGGGATGACACAGACCAGAGCAGAGGGAAAGGACGGACTGTCTTGCTTATTTGGGGTTGTACTTTTGTGACTGTGTCTAGCAAACAGTACTGGTGGAGACAGGAACGGGAAAGAAGAGCTGTGTGTTTGGAGATCGGACGTTGTTATTGTTCTCATTTTGGAAGAGTGCTTTTTCTTCCTGAGCTCAAACTTCTGGAAATAACACGGTGGGAAGATGGAGAGCCGGCCATCAGGGGCAGAGCATGTGATCTGTCCTTTGTCTTTACCACAAAACCTCACCAGGAGACGCACATGCTACTGTCTTTGGCACAACCGTTCGGACTTGGTGGTTACAATACTGGCTTGAAGGAGGCGAGCCCGGGTCGCAGCACGACCGAGACGCCTTCTGTCGCAGACATGACGGCAGAGACGGATGACATAACGTCCTCCTAAGAAAGCCCTCCCTGCTGTGTTCCACCTGCTCTGAGCCTCCCAGAGACAGGGACCATGAGCTCCACACCACCAGCACTGAGCACGGCAGCCTTGGCCACGGGCAGGAGGGCCGCTGCCACGGCCAGGAGCACAGGCTCCGGGGAGGCCCCCCCGCCATCTGCGGCCTCGGGCGGGCTCAGCAGCAACACACAGCACCTTCTTCAGGAAGAGTCTGTTCGAAAACAAAATTCAACTCGCCAAATTGTCAAGGTCTTTCTGGCTTTATTCTGCGCTTCATGACTCAGGCAGCGTCCACCCAGCAGACAGGCGGGAGCTCCGAGGAGCGGTACGGAGGACCTTCATAGGCGGAGGGAGCAGGAACAAGGCCATCACACCACACATTACACTACACCGCTTGGGGCACCTGGCGCGCTTGGTCAGCTGAGCATCTGACTTGGTCTCGGCTCAGGTCACGATCTCAGGGTCGTGGGATCGAGCCCCATGTTGGGTTCTGTGCTCCGTGCTGAGTCTGCTTGGGATTCTCTGCCTCTGTCCTTCCCGCTCATTCTCTCACTCTCTCTAAAATAAATAAAGTTGAAAATAATAAGAATAAAAAGTGGGTTGGTTGTTGCGACGTTACTTCACTCCAGGGGAAGGCAGGGGTCTGGCAGACAGATGACCCGACTAGTGCTGACCAGGCAGGTCCTGACTGACCGGCTGAAGATTCCATTTCTGGGAGATCCGAAACTGCCACTGTCTTGGTTTGGTGACATGAGGCTTAGCACACATGACTCCACCTGAGGCCGTTGCCTTCTTTGTAACAGGGCCTCGTAAGGACTAAGTGGGTGACACACGTGCTCCGGGGGGCGGGGGCGCTACCCGTCCTCACATCCGTTGCTGCCCTGGGCTCAGTGTCACGAAGGCCTCAGCCCCCGGCTGCTGCCTGCTCCAGCCAATGGGGCACCGCGTGGCCATTGGAGGGCGGGAGGAGGGGGGCAGGCCGCGGTACTTCTCCGCTCGGTGTTGGAAGCACCTCCCGCATCAGGGCAGCTTCTTCCTGGTCCCAGGATCCAGCTCCAGCAGGGGCCCCGCAGTGCCGACCTGCTTCTCCCGCGGCTCATGGCGGGGGCTCTGGGCTGCCCGGCCACCTAGCTGTTTGCAGCTCTCCCCCTAGGACTTCGTTATTTGTTCAGGTTACGAACTTTTTTTTTTTTAGGATTTTATTTATTTGGCAGAGAGAGACACAGCGAGAGAGGGAACACCAGCAGGGGGAGTGGGAGAGGGAGAAGCAGGCTTCCCGCGGAGCAGGGAGCCCGATGCGGGGCTCGATCCCAGGACCCTGGGACCGTGACCTGAGCCGAAGGCTGACGCCCAACGACTGAGCCACCCAGGCGCCCCTCAGGTTACTAACTTCCCTCTGTTTTCCAGATTGAAACCTGACTGACAAAGTGCTCAATAATAGGAGCTACTATTTTTAAACTAAGCATTTTCAGATTCACAGTATTTGATGCCCGTTTGCAGTAATTGTATGTTTACATGGGTTCCCCTCCCACTTGATTACATATTGAGTGGGAATAATGTAAAACGCAGCTGCCTCGGCTGGCTGGGCCTCCCAATACCCGTTCTTTTTTAGTAAGAGAGTCTTCCCTTTATTCAAGGAGACAATGTATCTCACTAAAAGCACAGTGCTCCACTCGGTCTGGCTCCTGGAAGCTGCCCTGTCATTTGCCACTGAACAAAATTCCCAACGGACAAGGAGTCATTCATTTTTGTTGCCCTTGGGATACAAACCTGTGTTTTTTACCACCCAGGGCTTCAGTCCTGCAAGACGTACTCAAGTGCCCGACACACAGTGGGTGCTCAGGCAAGAGGTGATTTTCATCACCCTGAACCCAAACTGGGACCCACTGCCCATCACCCTGAACC